>NW_015505443.1:720153-721305 GCF_001515645.1 Sinocyclocheilus grahami | reverse complement strand
ATATATTTGTATATATTTATATATATATATATATATATATATATATATATATATATGTAATATTTATATTTATATTATATAAATCATATATAAATATGAATATACACATGTAAATATTTCTTAAATATATGCATGCGTGTGTATTTATATATACATATAAATATACACAGTACACACATATATTTTATGTAAACACAGTTTTTTATTTTGAATGAGATTAATTTTGATTAATCGATTTGACAGCCCTAATTAATTTGTAATTATTTAAAAAAATTATTTATAATTAAATGAGTAATTCAATTTTAAAAAAGCACAAATAAATTTGATATTCAAAATTGGTAAAGTTGATGAGTTTTCTTAAAATTGTGAGAATTATTTCTGATAATCTTTGAAATATCACTTAGAATGGGCTGAGAATCATAAAAAATAAATGTATGCTAATCTTTTTTTATGAAAAGGGTTTATGAATTAGTAGTAGGCATTGACATTTTATGATACGATTCAATTTCAATTCACAAGCTTGTCTCATGAAAACCACATACAAATCATATACTGTTGTAATTGTGTGTTTATTAGCTTCATGTTTCATCCGTAGAAATGTTTTTCTGGGTTTCTTACGTATAGAACTGAACGCGGAAGTGTAATGGACATTTGTCATAATAGACAGGGCGGTTTATGAACGCATAATATGAGTGACATATGAACAGCGAATGAGCTTCTTCTGAGTCAGAACAGCGATTGCAGAAGAGACTTTTGAATGGTACTATATATATAATAGAGCCCGACCGATATGGGTTTTTTGGGGGCCGATACGATACCGATTTTAGGGACTAAAAAGGCCGATATCGATATATCGGTAGATATTCTTTGTGTATATTATAGTACAGTAGGCATGTCGCGATAGTCAATATATCGACTTATCGCACAATATATGGAAATGAGCACGAAAATTTTTGGTGCCGCGATATATTGCGACTGATACTTTTTTATAATTAAAAATAATTATTTATATAATTTTTTACAAAAAACGAATGTCACCAACATTTTATTCAATCGCGCTGCCTCTGTTATCTCGTCTGCTCTCTGTGGCGGAGGTGGGCGCAGGCAGCGTCTCCCCACACACACACACACACACACACACACACACACACA
>NW_015505443.1:718470-720117 GCF_001515645.1 Sinocyclocheilus grahami | reverse complement strand
CTCCCCCCACACACACACACACACACACACACACACACACACACACAGAGCGGACAGCATTCAAGCTGCGTGTCGTGTTCAGTTACGACAGTCAAGAGACGATGAAACTCTCTCCGAGAGCGCACAGTAAATGAAGTTTACAACTGTTAAAAGAAAAGGCTCAAACTACAGAACAGATTTAATACACTACCCATCAATATCTCTTCTCTTTCTGCTTTAAACTTTTCTATGCGGAGCGCTGCGCACTGTGACTCCGTGTTGCTTCAAGCGCATCATTCTGCACACGGGATGCGCATAAGCGCTTTTTGCCACTCTGGATCGAGCCTTTCATACAGTATTATTATAATACTTTTGCACATGATAGGACAGAACAAGAAAGGCTATTAATAATTTAATGTATAGCACAGTAATGGAGGCAGCAACATATGATAGTTAGGACTCCTATCTATCATATGTTGCGGTCTCATTACTGCTGTGCATTTAAAAGAAATGTATTTTAAGTTTACAGTATAGTATTTATATATAAATACATTTACTTGTCTTTCAAGAATGTATTTTACTACAATAAAAAGAGCAAATGTACAACATTTTACCAGATTTAGTCCTACACTTATTCACTTTTATTTGTTCCCCAATAATGTTATTTCACTAAATGTTTACATTTTATAAAATTATTGTGCGCTCATGATTTTTCTAGAATAACCTAACCTAGTTTATAATAGTATTATTTTCATAGATTATGATTATATATTTTTTTATTTGTTATTTTTCATTTAAATGAAGTTGTCTATATTTGGTAGATTGTGTTTAACACAGAAAAGAAGTGACGATCAGGACAACACACAAAAGTAAATTAATTCTACATTGATTTTAAAAAAATAAATAAAAAAATGTGCTGGAATTTCACCGGTATCTGTTGTCCGATACTCAGAATTTTCAGTATCGGATCGGATTGGTTCTAAAAAAAAAAAAAAAAGGTATCGTTACATCTCTAATTTTTATTTATATTTACTTAGGATATATATTTTTCACATTCTGATTCCAATGTCTAAATATTCTTTATTTTATATAAAAATGTTTGTTCTTTGAAAGAGTGTACTTGCATTATTATGCTATATTGTCATACTGTCATTAATCAGTGGCATAAAATGGTCTTAAAATGGCAATAATATCATTTATCGCAATTCATTTTGGTGCAATATATCGCACAACAAAAAGTAGTTATCGTGACATCCCTATAGTACAGTATAGGGATGGGCGATATCTTATCGTTTGCGATATACCGGTAAAAATCATTTACAAACTGTAACTGGTTTGGTTAGGGCTGTACAGTGCACAAAAAATCGGTCTGAATAAATGTACTACAGTAGCATGTGTGCTATACAGTTTTGCATGTGTATGAGCCTGTTTACAAACCTGTTGTCCAACAAAGATATAATTTATTGACATGCCTTTTCTCCAAATTAACTTAACATAGTCGAGTGTTTGAAATACTTCTTTTTGTGACCAGACGTGGTTTCATATTACAGAATGATAGTATTATATACAGTGATAAAAGCCATGTCGAGTAACATTGCATTATAAATATACTTTCCTTATAAAAATACCCAAGATTGAAGAACACAGATAAACCATATATTTTGTGCA
>NW_015505443.1:716311-717497 GCF_001515645.1 Sinocyclocheilus grahami | reverse complement strand
AACATTTTACCAGATTTAGTCCTACACTTATTCACCTTTATTTGTTCCCTAATAATGTTATTTCACTAAATGTTTACATTTTATAAAATTATTGTGCACTCATGATTTTTCTAGAATAAATTAGCCTAGTTTATAATAGTATTATTTTCATAGATTATGATTATATATTTTTTTATTTGTTATTTTTCATTTAAATGAAGTTGTCTATATTTGGTAGATTGTGTTTAACACAGAAAAGAAGTGACGATCAGGACAACACACAAAAGTAAATTAATTCTACATTGATTTTAAAAAAATAAATAAATAAATGTGCTGGTATTTCACCGGTATCTGTTGTCCGATACTCAGAATTTTCAGTATCGGATCGGATTGGTTCTAAAAAAAAAAAAAAAAGGTATCGTTACATCTCTAATTTTTATTTATATTTACTTAGGATATATATTTTTCACATTCTGATTCCAATGTCTAAATATTCTTTATTTTATATAAAAATGTTTGTTCTTTGAAAGAGTGTACTTGCATTATTATGCTATATTGTCATACTGTCATTAATCAGTGGCATAAAATGGTCTTAAAATGGCAATAATATCATTTATCGCAATTCATTTTGGTGCAATATATCGCACAACAAAAAGTAGTTATCGTGACATCCCTATAGTACAGTATATATCGTTTGCGATATACCGGTAAAAATCATTTACAAACTGTAACTGGTTTGGTTAGGGCTGTACAGTGCACAAAAAATCGGTCTGAATAAATGTACTACAGTAGCATGTGTGCTATACAGTTTTGCATGTGTATGAGCCTGTTTACAAACCTGTTGTCCAACAAAGATATAATTTATTGACATGCCTTTTCTCCAAATTAACTTAACATAGTCGAGTGTTTGAAATACTTCTTTTTGTGACCAGACGTGGTTTCATATTACAGAATGATAGTATTATATACAGTGATAAAAGCCATGTCGAGTAACATTGCATTATAAATATACTTTCCTTATAAAAATACCCAAGATTGAAGAACACAGATAAACCATATATTTTGTGCAATAGTATGTTTATTTCCCTCAAGTTTAATCAGTTAAAATGTCTCTATCTCCGTTGTACGTTTTATTCAGCGATAACTGGATACCTTCCCGGAGCGTCGTCAGTAGTATTACTTCTGCTATGGATATGTGGAGTTTCTG
>NW_015505443.1:705972-716259 GCF_001515645.1 Sinocyclocheilus grahami | reverse complement strand
CATAAACAGAATATATATACATAAACACATTTTTTGCAATGATCACTCAAATGTGGTGATCAAACGCTTATAATGACAAAGATATGAAATGGAGGCAGGGCATTTAACAATTTAACAAACTTTATTATCCAAACTGAGTCTGATATCAGTGCACTGAACAGTAAAGTTGACGTTTATTCAACTTTATTTCAATTCAGTTCCATTCAACTTTATTCCGTTGAAGTTTATTTCACTTCAGAACATTTATTCACGGATTTGCGCTACTGTCTTCACACACAGACGAAACTTACTAAAGAAGTGTGAAGTGTGACATAATATACCTCTGTAAATAAATACAATTTAAAGTCACGTCTCGCGCACTTTAATGCCTTTTGAATGTAACGTGTACGTTCCCTTGGAACTGGAATCATGTGAAGTCCACTTCGCAGGGCACTTACGGTCGCATAAGACAACGCTTGAATGCTGCTGCCTGAATAAGAGACCTCCTTACTGAAGTGAAAGTGTTGGCTGGTGTCACTATCTTGCGAACGCAGCGGTGGATCTCCACTAAATTCGTAGTGGGCCTCGAGACATACACTCGATTTGGCGTTCGAGAGGGTTCCTCGAGCTGAAGGGATCCCCCAAATTTGGTGCGGATCCACCGCGCCGTTACGGAGATATGGCAGTTCAAAGTTTTAATGGTATTCTAAGATTTAAAGTGTTTCATCCAGGTCGCCAGTAGCAAACAATAGAGCAATGGACAAACTACGTAATTACAGCATTTACAAGCATTTTATCAGTGTTTTATGTTCTGTAAAGAAAATTTCATATCGGCGGCATATTTGCCGATACCAATATATATGCGACAGGCTCATATCGGCCGATAAAATCGGCAAAACGATATATCGGTCGGGCTCTAATATATAACCATTTTAAAAATATGTAATAAAAATTATGCCATCACTTTTTGTGAGCCACTGGAAAATTTGACAAGA
Organism: Sinocyclocheilus grahami; assembly: GCF_001515645.1. Lineage (NCBI taxonomy): Eukaryota > Metazoa > Chordata > Actinopteri > Cypriniformes > Cyprinidae > Sinocyclocheilus > Sinocyclocheilus grahami. The sequence goes on along the minus strand of NW_015505443.1, from coordinate 715,285 downwards.
AATTGTAACTACAGTCCTTATTGTTGTGTCATAAGAAGGCAAGTGATGAGTCACAGTGCAATAACATCAGAAAGATGGCTTGAAAACCAGAAAAAAAAAAATAAAATTCAGAGTTCAGGCAGTGCTTCTACAAGTTAACTAAGTTAAATCCATGAAACACCCTACGCTTTGAGAAAACTCAATAAACTGGAGCGAGTGAATTCAAATAACACCACCTGTGAGACACGGCCCATTCCAGGAAACTAGTCCTCTGAGCCTTATTGTCTTACAACTAAAGACTCATAAACAATGACAAATTAACTTTACTGAACTCTCACAGCAGCACAAGAACATGCCCACGAGTGCAAAGCAAACATCATTTGAGTCACAATAGCCTTGATGACTTAGATGAATACTGGAGCGCTTGACAAAGTCCGTGAATAGAAACGAGAGCTTTCAGGAATTCCTGATGAGCAGACAGGTGTCAGGTGAACGCTAGCGGTGTGACTCCATTGTGCCTCCCTGGAGCACAGCCCGGCCCTGCACTGCCTCCATCACAACCACTGCAGTCACACACACAAACTTGTTGTTTGTGCAAGTCTACATGTTTGAAAAAGCTTATGAAAACAAAATGCATCTAAACCCCCCATTAGGTGATTGAAACCTCATAAAACTCCCTTACTGGGACGTCCCCAAAAGGGAAATGTTTAAAAATGGGTCAAATAATGTCCTGCTTAAAATGTAAAAAAAATTAAATAATAAAAAAATAAATAGTTCGTTAGTATTAAAAAAATAAGAAAAATAAAAAATGAGCTAGTATTAAAAATTATACATTTTAACCAATGGATTTGTATCTCTGTCTTTGGTTAGGGGATAATTCAAAATCATTAAAGGGTTAGTTCACCCCAAAATTAAAATTCTGCCATTAATTACTCACCCAAAATGGCAGAAGACGTAACTCGGTGGACAAGAATTGTTGAATAAATTATGTTATTTTTGTTTTCTTTGCGCACAAAAAAGTACTCTTGTAGCTTCGCAAACCTGAAGTTGAGCCACTGATGTCACATGGACTGTTTTATCGATGTCCTTACTACGTTTCTGGACTTGGGAACATTACAGTTTCGTTGCGGTCTATGGAGGGTCAGATAGCTCTCCGATTTCATCATAAACATATTAATTTGTGTTCCAAAGATGAACAAAGATCTTACGGGTTTGAAACGACAGTGAGATTACAGGTGAGTAATTAATGACAGAATTTTTGGGTGAACTATCCCTTTAAATATCAGACAGATTTCTCTAATAAACCATTAGTGAGTCAGTATAACCGATTAATTCAAAATTTGCTCAAAAGACTGATCACTATGTCTTGCAAACACCAGAGTAAATTTAGCTAATTAAATATTTTAGAGCAAAGAATTACTATAAAAATCATACTTTAAACGAGTTTCATAACTTTTTCGGGCTGTGAAAACCTTGTTAAAATTCCCTGATATTTCCAGGTTCTCCATGGCCATATGAACCTGTATATTCAGGACAGTAGATGTGAATGGAAAGTCTTTCAGGACATGTATCCTACACAAGCTTGTGGGTGTGACATGCACATATCAAACAATGAGTCATCTATGCAAAACATAAAGCCCTTTAACTCACAGCTATCATAAAAGCACAACAGAGCCTGTTAAAGCCACATGACTTCCAGAGATTTGTGATGGACTTCGATATAGCAAGAAACTACTGGGTGACAATGATTCCACCGAGTCATGTTGGCTTCACCAGATTAAAGCTCAACAAGCCTTTTTAAGGCCCCGATCAGACAGAATGCGTTTTTTCAGGTTTGAAAATGTGAGGCACACCACACTACCTTTTTTTGCTTGACTTTTATTAAAGGGGTCCTATTATGCTCTTTTACAAAGTCTTCATTTTGTTTTGGGGGTGTACTAGAAGAGACTCTAATACTAGGTTTTTTGAAACACATTATTTTTCACATATTTTACATTATTACAACACCTCTCTCCCCAGTCTGGCATGAACGGCTCGAATAGTTCCTGTATCAAATGAAGGCCCGCCTTCTGAAATACGAAATGTGCTGTGATTGGTTAGCTGGGCCAGTGTGTTTTATGATTGGCACCACTCAGCGCTAGGCTTGCCGCAATAGACGGTGCTGACGGTGTTAAGCCGCAACACCGGTTATGCCACTTGCCCACCGCGATGATTTAGTTTCGAAACGAAATGCAAAGCGCCTGTTTGGCAATATTCTGGATTTTGAAAAGCCTGTTGACTTTTGTCGTTTATCTAAGGTGATTTTGGAAGTTTTTTTTAAACATTCGTTTCTTATTTAATTGGTTCCACATTGTTTGCTGATTTTTACTTTAATTTAAACTTTGTGTCATTTATTTATTTTATTTGACATCAAGGTGTACGCCGTGCCTCCAAGCTTTCGTACTTGTTTTTGCTAATAAACGTTCTATTTATTTGGTTATATATTATACATGTTTACTTAGCCTATTTACAGTTTTGTATACCTCTTTAAACTTTATGTAAGTTATTTGTTATTTTATTTTTAGGCATTGACTTCCCTATAGCATGGTGTATTTTTATTTGTTTTGTTAGTAAAAGTTCTATGTTTTATAGGCTTGTGTTGTATTTTGTTGTTGCATTCAAGCAATTGACGCCGAATTGCCGCTATTTAAAAGTGAAGGAAAGCGAGAAAAAGAGGAAACGCCCCCGCCCCAACGGTGATACCGGTGTTGTCACACGTCGATTAAGCGGCGGGAAAATTTCCTCACCGTCACAAACCTACTCAGCGCCTGGTTGGGAAATGTCATGCCCCTTACCATAGCCGCCTGCTAGCTTCAGTGTAAATATTGCATCAAAATTAAATCAATTTGAGCGCGCTTTAAACCCGGATGATTGAAACCACTCCAAGTTCATCTGCTTTGGGAAAGCTAGCGCGTCTCCGACATAGTGATAACACTCGTTGCTTTCTCTAGTGCAGCTCAACCAGGTCTCGTCCCATTCGTCGGTATTTGTGATATCACAAATCCCGGAAAATATGCGTTGTAGTCCAAACGAGTCGTTCGTTGGTAGTTTTTGATAAGTGATTTCTATTAAATAAAATATCTCCTTTTGAATTGGACTTTGAGCTTTGTAACTTTGCAGATCTTTTTTTATGCTCAAACAGCAACATTACAGACTAACTAAAGTTGAAAAAGTGAAAAACCTTAAAGGTCTCATATTTTACACCTTTCTGGAGTTTTATTTTAGGTTTTGATGTTCTTAAGAATATATATTTGCGATATAAGTACCATCTCAATATATTTTTTACAGCTCCTTTCTCAGGAGCTCTGCTGAGAACAGGTAGATTTTGGCCTGTCTAATTAATATTCATGAGCCTCTCTTCTGATTGGCCTGTTGTTTTCTGAGTGACGCACGGCCAGGCCAACCACAGGTAACTAGGGTCAGCCGACGTCACATTTGCAAAACAAAAGGGAAACTGGAGGCGGCCCATTCAAACCAGCGCAGATTCGGCTACATAAGGAGCTTAAAATATCATCTTGTTGTGATGTTGGGTGCCAGAATCAACTTAATGCAGCCTCCAATTAGAAATCTGATCGTATATCTGCTGCCACTGCCAGACAAAAAACTGACGACAGCTGTGGTTAAACGCCATAAAACGAGCGGACTGGACAGAAACGATCGTCAAAAATGCTTGTGTTTGCAGCGCACATTTCTTATCAGAAAAGGTTAAATAAAGTATTGTCTTTTGTTGTTATGGGCGCGTCTACAGATTTCTTGCCATATGTCTATGTTTCTTGCATCTCACGATTATGTCGTGTATGAAATAATGTCATGTGTATAAAACAACAAACTAATAATTTATATATAATCATTTTTAATTGTATATACATTGTTGTGATTAATTGTGGCTGGAACAATAATGTAGCTGTAAAAATAGTTGCCTGCTGAAATTGAAATGTATACACATCTTCATCATGACTAGATAGACATGGTGAGTTTGTCTTTACTGTACATGTTAGATGTGATCCACCTCATAGTAACAATCCTGTCAGATCGTCCATCCTTTGAGTGAGAGTGTAACGTTACAGGTCGGCCGATCTGGTTTAGTGGTTAAATTGAAGAGCTACTTTATGCAGGCTGTGTGAATTTTACTGTGGACTGACTGTTTTGAAACTTATATGGTAGTTACATAGCACCTAGACCTCAGCTATCATGAAAAAAGCCAGGAAATTTCAGCTTTGACAATATGGGACCTTTAATAGGACCCCTTTAAATTTACAAAAGAGCAGTATGCAGCAGGTTTTTTTTATGTTGCTAGGCAACCACTGAATCAGCCGTCCTGTAAGTCTAATCAAGGATTATAGCACAAGCGCTCAAAAATCTTTGGTTTGCTGTCAAGTAAACTGTCATATAAGCAGAAACCTTAAAAAAGTAAAGCTCCGGGTAACCTGCGACAGCCACCACAAGTTTCTCCTCCATCTTTGAAGTCTCCAGGCATTCCAAGCAACTGTAAACTTGAATCACCACAACGGAAGGACCGCCTCTCCATTCATTCGATTTAGGGATGCACCGAAATGAAAAATCTTGGCCAAAGCCAAAACCGAACAAAATGAAACACACAGTTTTTTCCCCCCCATGTACTTTGCCAATTTCTTTCACCATTGCATAAATTAAATAGCCAAAATGTGCTTTTTGTTTTGCTTTTCAAAGAAAAAAATCAATTAAAAACAATTGAAAAATATTTAACACTGAACATTTTAACATTCTAGCAGACATTATCCCAACAAAGCACAATTTAACTTAAAATTAATAAGTTAGAAAAACAATATTTTTTGGCCATCAGACCCCCTTCTTGAATCAGGCATGTATTTTTTTTTTACTGTACAAATAAACGCAGCCTTGCTGAGAAGAGACTTCTTTTAAAACATTAGAAAATATTACAGATCCCAATTTGAACACTATGTGTGTATGTTATAATAAATGTATTAACAGCTGTTGTAATTATTATAATCATTATTATTGTCTTACTTTTTTTCAGAACAACAGTAAAATTACAATACTAACATTTATTAATGTTGATGGAGTTCTTGCTTTTTCTCAACTTTTATTTTGGCGGAAATGACATTAAATACTATGAAATAGTATTATCTCGCTATAGCGAGATCATGCTACGACTGGTCAGCGAAATGTGGCTGTTATCTGATTGGCTTGAGTAGACGGTGGGTGGAGTCCACGCATTTGTGGATTGTCAGCACGTCTTGACGCAAGAAATGTTTCACAGTTCGCAAATGCACAGGACGCGATTCACAAATGCTTGCAGCAGTGTTAATTTAGTCATTAACTACATTTTTTTCACCGACGACAACGAACTAAAACTCTTTTTGAATGACAAAAACTATGATGTAAATCTACTGACATTTTCGTCAATGAATAAAAACGAGACAAAAATGTTAGGGAGGGACGATTTGGGAAAAGATTCATTCCGAACGAATCTGCTGCGTGGTTCGGAGGTTAGAGGTGTACATATGAACCGGCGGGACATAAGCATGCTGCACGTCGCATAAAACGTTCAAAATGTCAATATGTGGGAGTAAGAGAAGCGCAGACATATAGATAAATCTGACAACGCAAGATAGAACTCAATTCGGTCCGGTTTTCTGAGCGCAGACACTGAAGCATACACACGATAGACATGGTGAGTTTGTCTTTACTGTACATGTTAGATGTGATCCACCTCATAGTAACAATCCTGTCAGATCGTCCATCCTTTGAGTGAGAGTGTAACGTTACAGGTCGGCCGATCTGGTTTAGTGGTTAAATTGAAGAGCTACTTTATGCAGGCTGTGTGAATTTTACTGTGGACTGACTGTTTTGAAACTTATATGGTAGTTACATAGCACCTAGACCTCAGCTATCATGAAAAAAGCCAGGAAATTTCAGCTTTGACAATATGGGACCTTTAATAGGACCCCTTTAAATTTACAAAAGAGCAGTATGCAGCAGGTTTTTTTTATGTTGCTAGGCAACCACTGAATCAGCCGTCCTGTAAGTCTAATCAAGGATTATAGCACAAGCGCTCAAAAATCTTTGGTTTGCTGTCAAGTAAACTGTCATATAAGCAGAAACCTTAAAAAAGTAAAGCTCCGGGTAACCTGCGACAGCCACCACAAGTTTCTCCTCCATCTTTGAAGTCTCCAGGCATTCCAAGCAACTGTAAACTTGAATCACCACAACGGAAGGACCGCCTCTCCATTCATTCGATTTAGGGATGCACCGAAATGAAAAATCTTGGCCAAAGCCAAAACCGAACAAAATGAAACACACAGTTTTTTCCCCCCCATGTACTTTGCCAATTTCTTTCACCATTGCATAAATTAAATAGCCAAAATGTGCTTTTTGTTTTGCTTTTCAAAGAAAAAAATCAATTAAAAACAATTGAAAAATATTTAACACTGAACATTTTAACATTCTAGCAGACATTATCCCAACAAAGCACAATTTAACTTAAAATTAATAAGTTAGAAAAACAATATTTTTTGGCCATCAGACCCCCTTCTTGAATCAGGCATGTATTTTTTTTTTACTGTACAAATAAACGCAGCCTTGCTGAGAAGAGACTTCTTTTAAAACATTAGAAAATATTACAGATCCCAATTTGAACACTATGTGTGTATGTTATAATAAATGTATTAACAGCTGTTGTAATTATTATAATCATTATTATTGTCTTACTTTTTTTCAGAACAACAGTAAAATTACAATACTAACATTTATTAATGTTGATGGAGTTCTTGCTTTTTCTCAACTTTTATTTTGGCGGAAATGACATTAAATACTATGAAATAGTATTATCTCGCTATAGCGAGATCATGCTACGACTGGTCAGCGAAATGTGGCTGTTATCTGATTGGCTTGAGTAGACGGTGGGTGGAGTCCACGCATTTGTGGATTGTCAGCACGTCTTGACGCAAGAAATGTTTCACAGTTCGCAAATGCACAGGACGCGATTCACAAATGCTTGCAGCAGTGTTAATTTAGTCATTAACTACATTTTTTTCACCGACGACAACGAACTAAAACTCTTTTTGAATGACAAAAACTATGATGTAAATCTACTGACATTTTCGTCAATGAATAAAAACGAGACAAAAATGTTAGGGAGGGACGATTTGGGAAAAGATTCATTCCGAACGAATCTGCTGCGTGGTTCGGAGGTTAGAGGTGTACATATGAACCGGCGGGACATAAGCATGCTGCACGTCGCATAAAACGTTCAAAATGTCAATATGTGGGAGTAAGAGAAGCGCAGACATATAGATAAATCTGACAACGCAAGATAGAACTCAATTCGGTCCGGTTTTCTGAGCGCAGACACTGAAGCATACACACACGGAAAGCGCGACTCATTGCGCGAGTACTCTTTTGCGTCGCATGAACGGAGAATTACACACAAAATGATGTTGAATTGTCCATTTTGATGAGTATTCACATATACACAGTTGATTATGTCTTAAGTGGACATAAACAGAAGGGAGAACGTGTATCAGTACATTGCATCCAACAAAGTAAAAACATAATAATAATGTATTGTTGTATAGATTTCCTAATATATGGTTTATGTCTAATGTCTACTGCAATTTCTGAAATGAAATTATCCCAAAATTCACGAATACATTTAATCCATCAAACAAGGCTATCAGCAGATTTCAGAATGACAAACAGGAAGAATTTTATGTTAATAATCTCAAAATGGATACATATTCTGGCCAGCGTATCAGTCTTTCATGACTAATCAGCTTCATTGATGATGAAACTGGATACATGCATTCACAAGATCTCCAGAGATGAACATCCGCATCCATGGGAAATGAAAACTACATTTCAGCCAATTACTCCGATTCATTTTTCTTCCTCTGCTAAACATCAAGCCAAAATTAATTCAAACTGGACCTGAGACAGAGCAGTCGCATCAAGAAGACTGTAGTGAGGAAATGAATGCAGGAAGGTGCAGGTCACAAACTAATCTGATGCCAAAGGAAAATTGACAGTAACAAACATTTTCTCTACCAGATGAGACTGAACAGGACAGATTCAGTAGGGTTTCATGAGAATCCTATCAGTGCTGGAGTCTGCTGTCTGACACAGGTGTGGCACTGACCTATGAATACTGCAAAACAAACAAGGTCAAGTGGAATGGGGCGGGGGAATTCACTCTCACCTGTATACATAATACTTCATTCAACTTATTTTTCAGAAGACAAGTGCCTTTACACACGCAGTACTGAGTAGTGATCTGAAATGTGCAGATACTACTAAAGGACATTTCATATACTTTAAGAATAATAGTCTGTATTCCTTTTATAAATCTCAGTGTTTCCCATTCATTAACTAGACTGTGGCGGCCCGCCACAGTTTCATAATAAACCGAAGATATATTTATACTTATAACATAAAAGTTCTTTAACGTTGTGTTTCACGCCATTGCTTTGGCAAATATTGGTCAAACGAATAAAAAAAACCGAAAGCGTAATATGACTTATCAAGTCTGTTTGCGCTGCTTGTTTCAAAGTGAAGCGCGCACGATGTTTACAGTATTTCATTAAATTAGTAATGTCTGTAAACCTGTTTTCACAGAAGCTGGAGTTTTCCACCAAAAAAAAAAGTTTAACTGAAGTTTCTGCCAAAATAAAAGCTCAAGGGTTCATCTCTTGCAAGCATGGCCTAAAATTAACAGATATGCACGCACAGAGAAAATACTGTATAGGTACAGCAAGCTCACTGTTCTGAAGAAAAATATAAATATTGGGGTTGGGGTTTATATGAATGTATTTCTGAAGGGAACTGACTTCACAAAAGTTTTGATGGCATTTTTTCCCCCCTTATCATTGCTGATCCATAACCACCCCAGATAGCACATGCAAGTCTGCAAGATGTCTGTTAAAGATCTCTTCATCTGGAAAGCATCTGCTGTGTACAAACATCTGATAGACGTCTTTAAGATGTCAGTTTTACATGCATTCTAAATCATTAACATCTTAAAGACATCTTCTAAACGTCTATTTGACATCTGTTAGGAAACGTCCTATAGACGTATTGCAGATGAGCAAACACTCTAAAAAATACATCTTGCAGATGTAAATGCAGACGTCAAATAGACGTCTCCGAGATGTACCTGTGCTATCAGGGACCACCTGCTGTCAGAGAGTGAATTTGCGTTCTCATTCAGCCTGTCTGTTTTTGTTTCATGCAGGTTTTATCTTTGTTTGTATCGTGATTAAAATGCAGTGGTTGGTTCTAATTTCAAATGGCTTTTTTT
>NW_015505443.1:674016-705699 GCF_001515645.1 Sinocyclocheilus grahami | reverse complement strand
AAACTATATAAATATCGGGGTTGGGGTTTATATGAATGTATTTCTGAAGGGAACTGACTTCACAAAAGTTTTGATGGCATTTTTTCCCCCCTTATCATTGCTGATCCATAACCACCCCAGATAGCACATGCAAGTCTGCAAGATGTCTGTTAAAGATCTCTTGATCTGGAAAGCATCTGCTGTGTACAAACATCTGATAGACGTCTTTAAGATGTCAGTTTTACATGCATTCTAAATCATTAACATCTTAAAGACATCTTCTAAACGTCTATTTGACATCTGTTAGGAAACGTCCTATAGACGTATTGCAGATGAGCAAACACTCTAAAAAATACATCTTGCAGATGTAAATGCAGACGTCAAATAGACGTCTCCGAGATGTACCTGTGCTATCAGGGACCACCTGCTGTCAGAGAGTGAATTTGCGTTCTCATTCAGCCTGTCTGTTTTTGTTTCATGCAGGTTTTATCTTTGTTTGTATCGTGATTAAAATGCAGTGGTTGGTTCTAATTTCAAATGGCTTTTTTTTATTAAATATATGTTTCGTTGTTGTAGTAGTAGCAACTGCCCGTTTTTAGCAAAAACAGTTTAATGGCAAGGAAAAATATTTATGGCCGGTCAATTTTCTCAAGTCATTAGTCACTCGCAGATGTGAAAGTTAGTTTTAGGCCCTGCTTGCAAGTGTAGAAATGAGGACAAAAGTATTGCAATTTCCCTACAGTAGAGTAAGGTAAAATAATATACCTGAAAAACAAACAAAAAAATCATCTCAGAGACTGAGACACTATATCACAACTAAAAAGAGGGTTGAGTCTCCTTTAAATTTCAAGAACAAGTACATTCCCCAGCTTTTTTCTTTGACTTTGCACACTGAACCTGTGTTGGAGCTCTTCATTTTGAACTCTCAAAGTGCACCAGATTTATGAATTTAACTTTAAAATATACTAAATTTTCTTACGGGGGGGGGGGGGGGGGGGGGGGCCGTGCCCCCGGACCCCCCCCCAGAGGGATCGAGGACCACCCACCACAGTCTCACAAAATCCTGTGGGAAACACTGAATCTAATGCTATAGTATGTAGGTGGACAATTTATGAGCGAATTGTCTGTATATAGGACTTTTTAAATCCATTTTTTTATTATAGTACAATTTTTGTACAGTATTCTTATTACTGTAATGTGGAAATAATATAGATATTTTATATATATATGTGTGTGTGTGTGTGTGTGTGTGTGTGTGTTTGTGTGTGTGTGTGTGTGTGTGTGTAGAGAGAGAGAGAGAAAATGTAATGCATTATTGTAATGTTTACTTTTGAAGGATTTTTTACAATTATATTTTCATTAACGTAATACACTATTTTATTTATTTTTTCTATCAGAATAACCTCATTACTGTAATGTGGAAATAATATTGATATTTTATTTAAAGTTGGCATGAAACGGAAGTTAAGATTGTCCTTTTTTTCCTATTGTGACGTATATCCAAGTGAAACTTGGCAGGCTTGATTTCGTCCTTCGGGAATTGATTTCACTATGTCGTGAAATTGGACTGATTGATTGAGTTTTAATAATAATAACAATTCCCATTACTGCAAATTTGAAATTAATGTTTATACTTTATTTGAACGGAAAAATATGTGATTGTATTGCCTCAAAATTATTTTGCAATTAATTGACAAATAATAATAAGAATAATAAAAAGAATCAAGAATCGAATTTAAATATTTTCAAATTTAAACATTCTGATGTTTTAGTAATAATAACTTGGGAGTAAATGTAAAATTAAAGTAAAATTCTCACGAAAGTAATCATCAATAAAAAATGAAAAGTGAAACTACTTTTTTAGACAGTTACCATGGCACAGTGTTCCATGAGGCCCGTTGGAGTATCATGCAGATATCACCATACACGAATTTAGTAATCATTGAGTACCACATTACATAGTAAATGCTATTACCACACGACACAATTACACAACCATAGCAGAGTTTTTATAAGGACATGTAACACAAAAAGCATGGCGTCAACGTCCAGAGCAGTGTCAGTGAAGTAGGATACGTAACGTAAATTGGCTTTTTGAACGAGGAAATGACTTAAACGGCTTAAGCAAAGCAAATGGATATCTGAAAGTTGTTGATTCCCCTATATGGCATAATACAACTCCCACGGACACTAGGACTATAACTCCATCTGTCTGTCTGTGTGTGTGCAGTGCACTGTGCCGCCAACTTCCCCATTTTGCGCTCCGCTCTCACTTACGCCCATTTCAGTTCAATGCATATTGAAATGAGTTACGTTAACTGCGTAACTCCCGTTTGTGAATAACAACCTAAGCGAGTCAATCGATCGAGCAGCGAGTACAAAAACGCAGCTGGGAAGTGACCAATGAGACGTTTGTCTTCTTATTAAGTTAGATAAGCATAAATATAGCGAGCTGGGCTTTTTGCAGGGGATCGAAGAGAAATGAGTAACATAGTAACCAACCTGCCGACGAAATTTTCCAGCACGGAGCTTTTTCCGGCGCTCTGTCCTCCAACCACGGCTATCTGCGGCAGATCCAAGTTACAACTTTGGCCAATGGTACTGAAAGCATCTTGGAGTTTATTGATCAGGGGGATCAAATCCTCCATCCCCCGGTTGCCCATGGTTTCTGACCGTCTCTCAGCGCGCAGGAACGGGCTCGCGGCAGCAAGGCGCTCGGGCTACTTTCAAGTGTTCGATTTCCACCCTCCAAACACTTCCAGATCAGTCTGTCAAAGGCAAATAACTCAGAAAACACTCGCTGACAGGCAGAGGACGCGTATTACGGCGCATTCATTCATATACGTGTGCTGATTGAGGCTCAGTCGTTCGTAAACTCACAAAACAAAACTTCTCGTTATCATCCGGTCAGGCGACATCCGACCTCCACCGGTGACGCGAGTCCCGCCTCCTGTCAACCGATGTCGTGAAATCCGATTGGTCCGGAAGAACGCTTCCTGGTGCGTTCTGTCTTTCGATTGGTTCGATCTTCGTTTCGGGTCTTTAGCGACCGAGGAGTTCTATTGGACGGCTCACGTGTCAATTTAGTTTCAATAAAAATACTTGGGAAGTAGAGACAACGTAGAATATATACAATAAAAACAATCATTCTAATTTTAATAAAGTGTGCATATTTAATTACTGCATCACCCTGAATAAATTCAACCTATTTCCATTAAAAAAAAAATGGAATCATATTCTCTACGTATTAGAACATAGACATTGTTTGGGTTCTCCAGTTTGTTATACTGTATATAAACTAGAAGAAGAAAGTGAATTTCTTTTCACTTTCCACAAAAGAAAGCAGAATTCAGGCTAGCATGCAGCATCACACCTATTTAAAATGCTGCACTGGTTTCAGACATACGGAGAGACTTTTGAGTATTGCTTGTGACGGCAAGTCCACTCAGTTCCGCGAATCGGTGATTCTTTTACATTACTTGGTCCCTGACATCTCGACGTGACTCATTCTATTCTAAAACGTTTAAAATAAAGTCATGTGTAAGAACATGTGCTGTTTATAACGCATTTACAGTTTTTTATTCATTACGTTTTATTAACAACGTGTTTGTGGTCATGTCTTGCAGCCACGATTCAGCTTATAAAACAAACTAACACTCTGAAATATAAACGTCTGATACATTCACATATAAATCTGAAATCTATAATATGAATCCATGCGTTACTGTTCAGTGAGTCAGACTCGAGAACCGTTTGGACCGATTCAGACCGATTCGTGAATTGTTCAGGGCTGCGTTTATCAAAAGCATCGTGAGATAAGTTGATCGTAGAGTCCGTTGGTGGCAATGGATCTACGATCTACGTAGGCTTTCTATGCTTTTGGGAGACGGAGCCCAGAGTGGTTTTTGTACTAGTTCATCCCGTTCCTCAAAAAGATCCGACTCAAATGAACAATTCACAAGTGAATCGGACAACGCTATTCAAAATGGCTGCGCCCATACCCGGCCGCACACATGAGTGTGAAGGCAGTATCCTCTGCTTACTCTCTCCCACTGCGCTGTCAGCACCCCGGTGTTCAGGCCTGTGGGCACTCAGGGTACCCTGAAAGACATCACTGTAGACCAGCTGCAGGATCTGGACTGTCAGATATGCCTGGGAAACACGTATCATCTGGGCATGAGGCCGGTATGCGAGAAGAAATTGTCAGTGTTTCATCACAATCAATGCACTGTATATTTTAAACTTCTTTAACTGTTATTGTATGTGTCCTAACAGGGTCCCGAGTTAATAGAGAAAGCCAATGGATTACATGGATTTATGAAGTGGAGTAGAAATCTCTTAACAGTAATTATTATTATTTTCAAACTATTCCCAAACACCAGAAGAACTAGTAAGAGTAAAACGTAGAATACCATGATTCGTTTAGCAGATTTTGCAGAGTGTTGGTCTGATGGATAGAGTAGACTGGAGAAGTTATGGAAATGAGTAGAGTCTCCTTTTGTTGTGAATATAATCAAGCCAACATGAAACATCAGTCCATTTAAAGTCTAATTGGAAACATTTGCATACTACTACTACTACTACTAAAAAAAATAATCTGTCTCAGCAATTTCTATAAAATTATTTAAAACTTTTTTTTTTGGTGTGATGAAGGAAAGAATACCATTTTTATATATTATTTATACAATTCTTCTTGTATTTTTTTTATCAACATGATTCAAAATATTCAAACATGTCAAAAGTAATCTAAAAGTAGTCAGAAAACATTACCTAACATGTGAAAAGAAGAAGATATAAAAGGTCATCAAGTTCGTCGAAATTATCCATCCTCGATCGCTTTTAGTCAGCTTTGACGAAACTCCTCTCAACTAGCACGTCTTTTCAAAGTGAAAGTAGCCTTGTCACCTGACCTGAATACAGCACGCTGATTCGCTAAAATGGTTTTATCGGCTTCGGTTCAAAAACAACACGGGCGCTTATTTTTTTGCAAATTAACTCTTTATGTAGTAATAGCAAATGACAAACAGAGTGGGATCTATATACAATGAATAAACTCCATGAAGTTAGCCCCAATGTTGGAAAAATACATTTCTATCAGTTTTCCAACTGATGGGACCAGATTGTTTATACCTGCTGTAGGGTCATTCCAGGATGGCACACACGTTTTTAAAGGGGTCCTATTATGCTTTTTCACTTTTTCAACTTTAGCTAGTCTGTAATGTTGCTGTTTGAGCATAAAAAAGATCTGCAAAGTTACAAAGCTCAAAGTCCAATTCAAAAGGAGATATTTTATTTAACAGAAATCACTTATCAAAAACTACAGCGAACAACTCGTTTGGACTACAATGCATATTTTCCGGGATTTGTGATATCACAAATACCGACGAATGGGACGAGACCTGGTTGAGCTGCACTAGAGAAAGCAATGAGTGTTATCACTATGTCGGAGACGCGCTAGCTTTCCCAAAGCAGATGAACTTGGAGTGGTTACAATCATCCGGGTTTAAATCGCGCTCAAATTGATTTGATTTTGACGCAATATTTACACTGAAGCTAGCAGGCGGCTATGGTAAGGGGCATGACATTTCCCGACCAGGCGCCGAGTGGCGCCAAACACAGCACACACTGGCCCAGCTGACCAATCACAGCACACACTGGCCCAGCTGACCAATCACAACACACACTGGCTCAGAAGGCGGGCCTTCATTTGATACAGGAACTATTCGAGTCATTCATGCCAGACTGGGGAGAGGTGTTGTAATAATCTAAAATATGTGAAAAATAATGTGTTTTTCGAACAACCTAGTATGAGAGCATGTTCTAGTACACCCCCAAAACAAAATCAAGACTTTGTAAAAGAGCATAATAGGACCCCTTTAATACTAGGAGAAGATCCTCCAACATGTTCTCTCTGCCAAAGCCCTTTATCCCTGAAGCATGTCTTATTAGATTGTGCTGGTTTTAACCCTATGAGAAAACTGTTTTATTCAGTAAACTCTTTTGAAGAGATTTTTAACAGTTAAGCCAAATACAGTTTTAGAGTTTTTAGTGAAAATAAATTGTAAAAACCTGATATAATTTAGCCATAAATTTTCCTCGCCATGAAAATAGCGTTAAACACAAACAAACAACATTATGTAGTTCATCACATTAACTATGAACATGGTCCATTAAAGAGTGACAAACGCAAACCTGAAGCATTAATCACTTTTACGCTGCACCTTACTGGAACCTTCCTTTTGCGTTTCTTCATTTAGAAATGACAAAGCGTGATGTGCCGGGCTTCGCCATTGGAGGCTTGAGTGGGGGAGAGGAAAAAGATGATTTCTGGAAGATGGTGACTCTGAGCACAGACCACCTCCCCAGAGAAAAGCCCCGCTACCTCATGGGAGTCGGGTAAGGCCCCACTTGCTCTGAAACTGTGCTTGTGCTTTCATTTAGTATAGTTACATTTTACATTTTTGTAAATATTGGTTGTTGATTGTCTCTTTTAATGTGTTTTAGCTATGCACTAGACCTGGTGGTCTGCGGTGCCTTGGGCTGTGATATGTTTGACTGTGTTTTCACAACTCGAACAGCAGTAAGTGATGGATTTCTGTTAGCATCCCTTTCTGTTAGAGCTCAGTCATATATGCGACCATTCAAAGGTTTGGATCAGTAAGAAGTCTTATGCTCACCAAGGCTGCATTTATTTGATCAAAATAAAGTAAAACAGTAATGTAGTTAAATATTATTACAATTTAAAATAAGTTTTCTATTTGAATATATTTTAAAATGTAATTTATTCTGTTATGCAAAGCTGAAATTAGCTATATCATCTAGCCCTGCTTATGCCTGTCAGGATAAGCCTACAAGAGTTTTAACAGTTTTTCATAGAAACTGTTAAAAAAAAAAAAAAATGTATTGTCATTTTTGATTGCAACCACATTCTTTCACACAAGAGTAGTGTGTTATGGCAATGTTGAAGCAATGTTTTTCTATATAGAATTTTTTTGTCTTCATTTTGAATAGCATATCTGTCGTTTTCATCATTTTTTCAGAATTTGTATATTTTTTATTGTATCTTTTATCTTTTAAGATAATGCCTTTTAAGAGGCAGCATGAATGTTAATATTAACTTCTAAGAACATTTTATTCTTCGTCATTCATTATACCAATCTAGTCTTATTCGTTCAACCATGAATACCATTGGTACAATCATGGGATTTTAAAACTTTTAACCCATGGTAGATTTTAAAGTAAAAATATACACATGCACTCACTTACTGTTCAAATGTTGGGGGTCAGGAAATGTTAATGTTTTTGAAAGAAGTGTCTTATGCTCACCAAATTTGCATTTATTTGGTCAAACATAGAGTAAAAACAGTAATATTGTGAACTATTAGTACAAATAAAATAAACCGTTTTCTATCTGAATATATTTTAAAGTGTAATTTATTCCGGTGATGTAAAGCTGAATTTTCAGCATCATTACTCCAGTCTTCAGTGTCACATGATCCTTCAGAAATCATTCTAATATGCTGATTTGATGCTCAACAAACATTTATTATTATTATCAGTTGAAACCATTTCCTGGAAATCTTGATAAAAAAAAAAAAATCAGAATTTTGGGGAAAATATGAAGTTCAAATGAACATTAGAAGTGTCTTTACTGTCACTTTTGATCAATTTAGTGCGTCATTACTGAATAAAAGTATTAATTTCTTTATAAAAAAAAAAAAAATCTTAATTCCCAAACATTTGAATAGTGGTGTATATGTGTACCATGGTATTATCTGATAACATCACCTTAGCCTTTACCTGAATGTTCTTTTATTGTGTTGTTTAGTAGCATTCTGCAGCATTAAAGCCTTGATGAGAATCACTCTAACGCCACAACAGAACAGATGTGCCTGTAAAAAGCCCATCAATCCTTTACATGTTGGGATTGATGGTAAATCAAACCTTTCAGGAGCTGAACACGATAGATTTATTGAGCGTCTCCCGCAGGATGCCGCTAGGGGGCAGAGCGCTCCAGATCTCCCTGTATTACTGCCAGCAGCAGAGCTGCACTGAAGGCTGGATTCTGTGCCAGGGTTCAAATCGAATGTGACAACACAATTAATTTGACTCCGGCGTGAAAATTCCACTTCTTTGATTTTGATTACATTATTATGCCAACTGCATATGTATGCGGATAAAGCATGTCAAACACCGCAACAGGTGTCACCCTTTACTTTCTGCACATTTCACGCTGCTTATTTGCAAACCTATCACATTCTCCAGTTACAGTGTGAAATTCACTGCACTATATTTGGTCTTGTGAAATTGATCATTTACGGCAGTGATGAAGATGGGTTTTCTCATCGCCTACATTAGTGCTTTTTGATTGACACTTGAGTTTTGTTTGACATATCAGGCATAAAAGCGGTGTTTGAAGTGCGTGCGTGGATTTATCGCCATCTGCGTTTTCCAACAATGCAGCAGACGAAATTACTGCAAGCGGGTTGCTGGATTATACTTAACTTGCCCACCCCTCAAAATAGCACATGCCTCAATCAATACAGGACAATGGTGAAATAATGCACTGCAGCAATAACTGGCAACTGTTACAGCTGATGTGAAACAGCTTGTGTCAGCAATGGAGCAGGATGTCCAGGCAGGCGCAGCGTCTTGTGTCAGTGCACGGTGAGCTCGGGAAGGCACCAGTTGCTCAGTCGCTGCTGTGACCGTGGATCTAGACCTGTCTCTCCCGTTCCCGAGTGATGACAACACTTCATATATCTGAGCGACCTGAAACAATCGCGGCGGAGGGATAAGCGAGGGCGAAGGCGTTTGAATTTTCACCCCGCGTTGATTTGTGCGCTTTGCTGACTATGGTGGAGCTGGAGAAGGAGGTTCTGCCGCTGCCGCCGCGGTACCGGTTCCGAGACCTGTTGCTCGGGGACTGGCAGACGGACGACAGGTAGCGCAACTTCAACTCCTCGGCTTATGTTTACATACGTGCTTTAACAACGACACACGCTTCATGTTTAAATAACTGCACAGAGAATTACATTAGTGTGAGTATCAGCAATATTAGTGTGAGCATTAGTAATAGCCATATTATTAGCATAATAGTGCGTAGTATGAGCATACAGTAAGTATTCCAATTTGCATTAAAAATAGCTATAGTATATTAGTATAGGAGCATTAGTAACCTACGGCTATTGGTATCAATCTTTCCCTGATATAGCATACACGTAGCCTACATCTCGGAGAGGTCTATTTAACGTCTGCATCTGCAAGACGTATTTTTTAGAGTGTTTGCTCATCTGCAATACGTCTAGAGGACGTTTCCTATCAGATGTCAAGTAGACGTTTAGAAGATGTCTTTAAGATGTTTATGATTTAGAATGTATGTAAAACTGACATCTTAAAGATGTTTGTACACTGCAGATGCTTTCCAGATGAAGCAAGCTTTAACAGACGTCTTGCAGATGTACCAATAGTAGCTATTAGTATTCTTAAAACCCCTTAACGGTCACCGTCCCACCTGTGGGACGTTTGGCACTCTTTTTGTTGTTGTCTTTTTTCTCTATCAAATCTTTTAGTAATCATCATATATCATTTGAAAGCTTAGAAGCCCAAGATTCATCCTGTGAAAACCATTTCGAAATCAGACATTGCGTTACCATGGAAATGGTACTTTAAAATCTTCTGGCGGTCTCCTCCCCCTTAGTGGGCCGTGTCAAGTGTCATATTACAATATTACGGTCTTTTAAAATCAAAATGTTTTATAATCTTGACAAAAAACATAGCAGGATTCCATATTTGGTGGTATTTTGAGATAGAAGTAATATTGACAGAGAAATCTAGACATTTGTGACAGAAAAAAAGCATTAAAAAAAATTCAATGGAGTTTGGATGGCACCCGGTGGCTGTTTGTGGTATAACACCCTAAATAAAATCTCGCAGGAACCTCAATTTTTTTCATATCAACTTCAAATTTGGAACATAACTTATTTAGACATAAGGCTATAATTTTATACCAATTTTAGAGTAAAACATGATATGTCAAATATTTATTATATATAAAATCAAATCAAATTAATATAGTGCATTTTCTTTACAGTAATTTAAACTACTATAACTTTTTGATACTTACATTTTTTGCGATAATTTGCTGATTTTCCTCTTTAAAAAGAGACCAACCTTATCTCTGTATTCCAAAGTGTTCATAAATTACAACAATTTAAGTTTGGATAGTGCACTTTCATGCCTATTTTACAAAATGGGGGGGTGACAGTTATTAAGACAATTTGTATGCTGTTCGTACTGGTATTAGTTTTAGTAAAATTATTAGTATTAGAATGAGCATTCGTTGCTATTAACAGTATGAGTATGTATTGTACATTCTCTGATAGCACACGTACATCACGGAGATGTCTATTTGATGTCTGCATTTACTTCTGCAAGATTTTTTTGCTCATCTGCACATCTCTGAGATGTTTCCTAACAGATGTCAAGTAGACGTTTAGAAGATGTCTTTAAGATGTTTATGATTTAGAATGTATGTAAAACGGACGTCTTAAAGACGTCTATCAGATGTTTGTACACTGCAGATGCTTTCCAGATGAAGCGATCGTTAACAGACGTCTTGCAGACGTACCTGTGCTATCTGGGTTCTGGCTGTGTCTTAAAACTTATTAAGCATTATGATGCCTACAAATGCTGTCTAGCTAGACACTAGGTTTTTAAACAGTCTCTGTTTAGCCTGCCTTGCGTAGCTGTTTTATGCAGTCTGGTCACATTTTGAATTCAACAGCCTTTTTACAGACAGCTAAAGCAGTACTATTGTTAGTATTAGTGTTAGCATACACTAAGTATTCCAATTTACATTAGAAATATCAATAGTATTAGTGTGTATAGTGCAAGTGTTGTGTTAGTATTAATATATTATAGTATACTATACTAAAGTATAGTATAGTATACATCAGTAACCTGATGGTATTGGTGTATCACTAGTAGCCATTGGTGTTTAGTGTTAGAATGAGCATCAGTAGCTACTAGTGTTATTAAGATTATTAGTAGACTGTTACAATAGTACTAGTATTAGGGTTAGTATTAGGATCAATGTGAGCATTAGTATTATTCTGGCTGTGACTTAAAACTTAGGCATCTTGTGACGCCCACAAATAGTGTCTAGCTAGGCAGCACACTAGGTTTTGGACACAGTCTGTGTTTATCCTGTCTTGTGTAGTTGTTTTATACAGTATGGTCACACTTTGATCTCTTTGACTTAAACAGCCCTTTTACAGACATTATTAATATTAATAAATGCCGGAGTATTAGCATTAGATTGAGTAAGAGTTGGTATTAGTATGCTGTTAGTTTAGTATGAACATATAGTAAGTATTCCATTTGGTATAAAATAGTATTAGTGTGCATATTAGTATGGGCATTGGTAGGCTATGCATTAATAACCTACTGGTATTGGTAAATATCAATAGTATTATTATCATTTGAGTGTTATTATTACTGTTATTTGTTTTATTAATATTATTAGTTAGGATGAGCATTACTGGCCTATTAATTTGAACACTCTACTTAAAGCCTTCATATACTACAATATATATTTTAGCGCATTAATTATGCACCTTATAATACATTGTATGATCTCATTATTAATAGTAACTACATTTATGATACAATATATTCATCTATTCGTAGTTACACAGAAAATGTGATGCATTAAAAACACATAACAAACAACCAATTTCATATGTAACAAGTCTACAAATTTAATCCATCTTAACTTTTGTTACAATTATTTTTGAAAGTAGATAATGCATTACAATGTACATTATGAAAATTATAATGCGTTATACATAAAGCCTGCTAGTAAAGTGTTAACAAACATTTATATGAACATGTACTAGTATCAGTGTCTGTGTGATTAGTAAACTGTTACCATAGTAATGTTAGAATAAAAGTGAGCATTAGTATTGTACATTTTGGCTGTCTTAAAACTATTTGTGATGCCCACAATTGCTGTCTAGGAGCACACTAGGTTTTAAGACTCTATCTGTTTCTCTGTTTATCCTGTTTTGCATAGTTGTTTTATGCAATCTGGTCACATTTTGATCTCTTTGACTCCAACAGCCATTTTACAGACAACAAAAGATGAACTGACAAGTATATGGGTTTGAGATATGTGTGTGTGTGTGTGTGTGTGTGTGTGTGTGTGTGTGTGTGCGTGTGTGTGTGTGTGTGTGTGTGAAACATTAACCTGCTCAACCTGGCTCCCTGAGGACTTCACATAAGAACGTCTGGCTCCTTCGGCTCTGAATTAAACAGTAAGACCCCGGAAAGGCAAAGTCCAAGTATAGGCAAATCACACCAATTTAAGCAGAATGTGGGCATTAAAGAAATCCAAATTCTGTCATTATTTACAGGCTCTCCAAACTCATATGCTCTTATTTTCCCATGCATCATAAAAGGAGACTTTTTGAAGAATCATCATACTGCACTTTTCCATCTGACGACTGTTTATAGCGATAATGATGATTCAAAAATGATAAAAAGCATCATAAGAGTAGTCCATATGACTTATGTACTATATGTCTTCTGAATTCATATGTTAGTTTTGTGTGAGAAACAGATAAAAATGTACATAATTGTTCCCTAAAACTCTTTAGCTTCAGCTCTCAAACAAATATGGGTTGTTAGACATGTCTGGTAATGAGGCATGCGAGAACTAATAACATTTGATTTGTTAGTTTTATCATGCTGCTCTCTTTACAAGAACCAACTGTTTCAGTGATCAAATTGAACAGAGTTTAAATTGACTTTGTATCTGGACTGTAGAGTGGACTCATATCTCTTTTTATTTGTGTTAGCATCCAATTTTATTAATAGCAACAACAACAATAATAATAATTTTAATATTTATTTTACACTACAATAAAGTTAGAATACTAATATTTGTGTCTAAACCCTCAAGCTTTTATTTTGGAAGAAAACTGAAGTGAGTGTCTGTGTTTAGTTGACAACAGGTAAATCTGAGGCTGTTACCATTTGTCTAAAATGTCAGAAATTATGCAAGTGTGAACCCAGCACATGTTCTGATGCACCTTTTGCAATTTGATAATCCTACTAAGCCATATCACAATTTTGATTTCATGTCGATCAATTGTGAAGCCCTACTTTAATAAAGAAGTTGATCTTTAGTCCAGTGGGCCACCTTTAAGGTAATCTTTGGTGTTTGAGGGATGTGCTCTATGAACTTTTTTACTTGTTTGTATGGAAAACATCAAAAGTGCTGCATGAAGATTTTTCAGGAATTATTCTTTTAGGTTTTTAATGGACAGAAATAACAGGTTTGGAATAACATCAGGGTTAGTAAATGATGAATTTTTCTTCATTGATTAAACTATTTATTTAGACAACTTTTGGCCCCAGTGGTTGTAGTTGAAGCCCAGTGGAGAGCCATTGGAGTTTGGCAGCAAATGAAGTATGTGTGTGTACCTACTTATCTATATTTGTACCCAAAAATGAGCAGAACCTGATAAAATATGCTTTTGGGGTTGTCCTCATTTGTATAAACACACACAGGATGTATAAAGTGTCATATATATATATAGATATATATATATATATATATATATATATATATATGTAAAGTGTGTGTACACGTACTTAACCTTATTTTGGGGACAAATATGTGTGTGTGTGTGTGTGTGTGTGTACATATATATCCACCTTATTTTTCAAAAGTAAGACGTTTTCTGTGAATGTGCGAGACTTCCGGTTCATTAGCAGCTGTGGGGAAATAGCGAGAAGAATATCAAAGTGTGCAGTAAATGGTTAAACTGTTTGCACTACTGTGTTCATACTTAAGATAATACATTCAAATAATATGGTAAGACAAACCAATTTATAATATTAAGCAGCAAAACGAGCTGTTTTTTCGAGCGAAAAATAGCCGGAAGCAGATGAGACTGGAATAAAAACAATAGATGTCTAAAAGCAATTGTATAAAAACAATAGATGTCTATTGAATGTCACAATTTAAGTAAATGCATGTGTGTGTGTGTGTGTGTGTGTGTGTGTGCGCGCGTTTTTGTGACAAATGAGGACATCAATTTGTATAATGACAAAGGTATGACATAGGTATTACAAGGAGAGGGTGACTTTTCAGGACATTACCCCATGTCCCCACTTTTCAAAACGCTTATAAATCACACAGAATGGAGTGTATTGAAAATCTGAAATAGCACAAAGTTTCCTGTAAGGGGTAGGTTTAGGGGTAGGGTTGGTGTAGGGCAATAGAATATATGGTCTGTACAGTATAAAAACCATTACACCTATGGGATGTCCCCACTTTTCACAAAAACAAACCTGTGTGTGTGTGTGTGTGTCAGAGGCAGTAATTCCTCATCCCTGGAGATCCGGTGGGCTGTCACTATCACCTCCTTACATGAATAACAAATACTGTCTGGATAGTTATATAAACAATGCACAGTGGCCTTCCCCAATTCTTAGGGATTCCCTGTAATCCATAAAGTGGTGTCCTGTGGTGGATGGTAAGGTTATTTTGTGCAGTTTTTCTTCTTTTAAGAAGCAAATAATGCCCATGCGAATAAATGTTTTGTAGAGCTGAGCTTCATTTTAGAATATCAGAATTGCTTCACTCTAATTAATGTCAAGAACAAATGTTAACTGAGTGGTTTGAAAGTGAAATTTCCAGCACTGACCCACCGTAAGCATGTTTCAGCTCACCAGATTTATCCTTTCTAAATTACAGAAACCTAGAAGGATGAGCAAAAAATGTTGCAGAGAAACTTTTTTAAAGTGATAGTTTACCCAAAAATGTAAAATCGGTAATCATTTTCCCACCCTCATGTCATTACTGTATGATCTTATATCTATCATGACAACTGTCTGAAGATTTTAGCATGGTAATGGATATGACAATGTTAATGAATTTGGCCTTGGTGGAATAGATCTGCTATGCTGCTGAATTGCTGCTGCTGTTGGTTATTGCTGTAGTTGTAGATTATTGCTGCTGCAGCAAAGCAAGTACAGGAACTTGCTGCTGCCAATACATACGCAGATATGGTGCTGTGTGTATTTAAGACATACTGCTGCACAAATAGCATATATAATAACCTGCAGGAGATCTATACAGGTGGAGCTGGGGAAGGTGGAGGGTTTCAGAGGAACTGCTCTAGTGAATGACCAGCTATTTAAATGTAAAGCAGGAAGCTCATTGGCTTCGTATGCAACATAAAGCAATCAGCTTGTGCCAAGTAGTTTAACGCTGTGAATAACATCAGTTTGCGTTAACAACCCATCAGCCTGCGCCATCTAGAGTTTCATGACAGAACTTGGTATTTCTTCTGTGTGATATTAGAGAAGATATTTTGAAGAACGCTGGGGTTCCAAACAACTCCAGTGACTTTGTTCATGAAGGTGAATAAACTTTTTAATTAAGATATTTTGAAGAATGTTAGTATATAGTTTCTGGTCCCCATTGACTTCCATATTATTTTTCCCTACTATGTAATTCAATGACTACCAGCAACTGTTTGGTTACAAACATTCTTCAAAATTATTTATTTTATGTTCAACAGAAGAAAGAAACTCATACAGGTTTTGGAGGAACTTGAAGGTGAGTAAATGATGAAAGAATTTTCTTTTTTTTTTTATGTGAACTATCCCTTTAAAACTAGAGCAAAACATATTACCCTGGTATACTCCCAGCTAATAGGGAACGTTCTCAGAACTTTGGCTAACATTCTTGCAAAGTGGTCTCAAAGATTTGAACAAATATTGTTCCTGTAACGTTAATCGAATGTTAATTTAAAGTTATCTGGTCTTTCAAAATGTTCTCAAAACAATAGCAAAAAACACACACACACACATTATTTATACAGCTAACTAACAGTGACAGCAGCAGCAGCACCAGCATAAAATTAATCCCGTAAAAAAAAAAAAGCAATGCTCATTTTTTTAAATAATAGTTACCATATCATTTTTTTTTCAAGCAGCAGTGCACACTGGGAACTCTCACAACATTGTGCAAAGTAAAATTGTTTTTTGTTGGAAAGTTAGGACAAAATTTAGACAAGATTTTAAGAAATACTTGCGTATCTAAGGCAGGCAAATAAAACATATTTGTTAAAAACATGTTTAGCATTTTCTTTTTTGATTCACACAAATATCTTTGTTCAAGCTACTTTTTTACATTTGTTATAAGAACTTTTGCAGGTTGGATTTATCATAGTATATATCTACCTCAAATACCAGTGACAACACAACATCCCATTGGCTGCCTGACAGGAAATGTAGCATTGCCACCAATGTCAGGCTGTATTTACTCTTCTAAAAGTGGCAGAAGGTACAGAGACTTTAGGGAAAAGCAAGTATCTATTTGAGGGAAATACCTGACAAACATCGTGTCAGAGGGACTTGATTAGGTTAGAGCAGAAGGCATTAAGTTCTGGGGAATGAAGTGCGGGAGAAAGCAGAGCGGCGATTAATAGTGACAGACAGGTTAATTCAGCAGCCAACTCAGCCAAAGCTTGTCCTACATGTCTCACACCTCTCTCTCACTTCTATGAATCTCCCACACAAGTCTCTAGTGCACACACACACACACACACACACACACGTAAATGTATGCCTACGCGTTTACATGCAACAACACACTGCCAGCCACTTCTATCCTCTTGATTCTTGCTAAACTCACTTGTGTTTTGAACTTTTGTTTTGAACTGTTTCCCCTGCTGTGTTCTCATTCCCTGAACTCTGCGTGTGTTTGTTCAGAGTACTTGAGTGCCTCTTCACATAACGCATAAAGCCAACCCTCTTACTTTACCAAAAATGTACCTGAGCTGTGGTTGTACCAGAAATCGAATCGGCAATTTTCTCTAAAGCATGTCAGTTACATCGAAAGTGTGTCAGTTTGAGTCAATTATTTAATTTCAAAAGATAAACAAGACTGTGGCTTTAATGACTTATATGGATTCCCGGCAGTAATTAACATAATACTTGACTAAAAGCACATTTGTTCTCTTTATGGCAGCATGTGAGTTTCCATGATTTTCCAGAGCTCTAATTCTGGGCAACAGACGCAGGTACTGGGCCTTCCAGACAGCCTCTTCTCCTCCACAATCTTAAAATAAAGGTTATTTAATGGCTTCTGTGGTTCCATAAAGAGCCTTTAACATCCATGGAGCCTTTTTATTACACAAAAGGTTTTTTATAGTGGAAAAGGTTCTTAAAATATTCTTCACATTAAGAAATTTATCGAATCGGCAATTTTCTCTAAAGCATGTCAGTTACATCGAAAGTGTGTCAGTTTGAGTCAATTATTTAATTTCAAAAGATAAACAAGACTGTGGCTTTAATGACTTATATGGATTCCCGGCAGTAATTAACATAATACTTGACTAAAAGCACATTTGTTCTCTTTATGGCAGCATGTGAGTTTCCATGATTTTCCAGAGCTCTAATTCTGGGCAACAGACGCAGGTACTGGGCCTTCCAGACAGCCTCTTCTCCTCCACAATCTTAAAATAAAGGTTATTTAATGGCTTCTGTGGTTCCATAAAGAGCCTTTAACATCCATGGAGCCTTTTTATTACACAAAAGGTTTTTTTATAGTGGAAAAGGTTCTTAAAATATTCTTCACATTAAGAAATTTTTTTTATTTTGGGAACTGTTCAGTGAAAGATTATGTGGGTAAACCAAAATGGTTCTTCTATGGCATTGCTGAGAAAACCCTTTTGGAACCTTTAATTTTAAGAGTGCAGCAGTTATGGAAAACCAGTATTAGTAGTATCTAGAGATCTAATTTACTCTATTATTGTTTTTTAATCTTTTCTTCTGAGGTCTAAATAACGCTAATCAAGCGAAACACCATTCAATACCCATTTAACTTCAAAAGTATACAAGAAAAAATGTAGAGAGGAGGGACTACTCATTGGTTAAGAAACATTCAATGTCAGCGTTAATACACCCACAGGAAATTAACATGGCCTTTGATGGCTTCTGAAAATGGAAAATGATATAAAATATGAAAAGCATTCAAATTAGAAACTTCAATAAATATCATCTTTAAAAAAAAAACTCATAGTGATACCAAATGTTACACTGCACACTCCCACAGTAGGGGCAGTTTTGGGGTCAGTGGAAAGATTAGCAAAGACATATACAGAGTTCTGGCATGAAACTCTAGATGGCGTAGTCCGATAGGCCTAACTCAATCTGACCTAATAACATCATTATCACATGGCACAGTTGATTGGTTCTCTCCTGTATCGGTAGCCAATGAGCTCGCTGCTCAACATTCAAATATATGACTAGTGCTTGGCGTAGCAGTTGCAGCTTACTTCAGAAACCCTCCACCTTCCCCAGCTCCACCTGTATAGATCTGCTACGAGGTGATTCATACATGCTATATGGGGGTTATTTCATGTATGTTATATTTGCAGCAGCATTATTTCTTACATGCTCACAGCAGCATGTTGTGGATGTATTGACAGTAGCAAGTCGGTACTAGATCTATTCCGCCAAGACCAAATACATTAACATTGTCATGTACATTAACATGCCAATCCCTCCGAGAGTTGTCATGACAGAAATGTGGACATGTTTGGGACCATTGTTTTTATGAAATACTAGATTACGATACACGGTAAACTCTTTAAAATTCATTTTACATCAGCAAGGAGTCATTTTATGAAGTAGATCCTTAAAATATTGACCGCATTTGAAGTCATGACACAGATTTCCAGCAGGAAGGTTTGTCTTAAAGTTTGGTTAAGGTTACATTTATTTGATCAAAAATACAGTAAAAACTGTAATATTTTGAAATATTATTACAATTTAAAATAACTGTTTTCTATTTTATTATTGTTTAAGAAGTTTATTCCTGTGATGACAAAGCTGAATTTTCAGCAGTCATTACTTCTTCAGTGTCACATGATCCTTCAGAAATCATTTGAATATGCTGATTTGCTGCTCAAGAAACATTTCGATTCATTCGATAGGGAAAAGTATTGATAAAAAATTGTTTCATCTATAAATAAATTATTCCATCATTTATGCACGAAGTGTATCTTATGCTCATTAGTGTATCATGTTGTTAGCTTAGCAACATGCTAACACCAAACTCTATCCAAATCAAGAGAGGCTTCACATAAGGCTTTATATTTCACAGACCTTAAGGCTGACTACAGCTGTATTGAGTGAATTTATTAGAAAAGTAGCTTGTTACAGAAAAAGCTACAGTACATTATGAAAACTGAAAGCAGAATTACACTACTGAAAATATAGCAACAATTACTCACTCTAGGGTGTAAGAAAATCATCCAAACATAATATTCTTTAGTGAGCTGTCCTTTTTTTGTATTCACCTTGCCTTGATCAGACAGTGTCGAGTGCATAATGGGACCTCACCAGTCTATTAAACCAAGAGCCTTTCTGTTCCTGACAATAACCCATGACTCAGAAATATTACATGACTAGCTGTAGAATATCAGATCTGGTGTGGGTCGATACTACACTTCTCACAGTGAAAAGAACAGTCTGGCCTTTTGCTTTGATCTGGACTTAAAATAAAGCTTCAGGCATTAAGATTGAGAGAGAACATGAATGCCATTCTTTATCTTTGATTTACTCTGAAGTCATGCCCTTGCAGAAACACCATCCAATCACATGTAAAATGATAAAATCAACATCTCTGGCCTCAGAGGAATGTGTTGCCTCGATTTCATGCTGACTTCAGTTATTAGTGGCACTTTTAAAGAATCATCACCGATTTGTAGTTCTAGAATTTACTTTTATTGTATCTATTACTGCTATTTTTGAAAATTGTTTTATCATTAGATGTTTTTTAATGTGTACATTTGTAGCTGTTGTTCGTTTCTGCATTAAATTGTGGATGAATTCATGGTTTGCTGAATGAAGAGTGACTTTACTGACACACACACACACACACACACACACACACACACACAGTTCATCCATCATGCTCAGTCCTTTTTGCAGAACGTGCTTCACTAGTGGCGCCGTTGGTCTAAACCGGTAGACTAGGACTGCAACGGCCCGCAGCTCAGCAATGATGGTACTCGGCTCAGCATTATCATACAAATAACAGCCTTCAGTCTTTCAGGCCAAATCTTTTATTGACTTCGCCACTGTGACTCCCACTTCACAGACTTCCCCCTGCAGCCCCATTATTCCTCTTTAAGCTCCTTGTCTAGCATCAACCTTGATAAACTAGCTTATACAGCTCAGAGGTGGGGAATCTCTGGATTAGTTGAACAAGTCACTTGTTGTGAACACAGTCTGAAAACACTACAAGTGAAACTGAAACTGACCGAGTTACTTAATGTAATTTAAATAAAATCTTAATCAAAATTTAAATAAAATATTGATGAAAAACTAAAAGATTATTATTCAAGTCATGTATTTTATTTTTTACATAGACTTTTATATAGAATATATAGAAGTCTCACCTTTTATAACACCAGGAGTTCTGGGGTGGGTTTTATTAATTGGTCAATATTGGGCCACCTCCTGCAGAGGACCCTAATTAAACACACCTGCCCAGCTAATCAAGGTCTTCATACTCACTAGAAACTTCCAGGCAAGTGTGTTGGAGCTGATTCAGCTAAACTCTGCTGGACGTTGGCCCTCCAGGAGCAGGATTGGACACCCCTGAACTACGTATTCTCATATTAGCATAATCTTAGTATATAACTAATTTAGAGTCTATATATCTCTCCACTGTGAGTCGCCATAACATGTTGTCTGAGCAAATATGAAATATAAATATAAAAGAGACACCGCACACTATAACGAATACAACGTTGGTATTTTTTGTTCTGTGTTGGTTTCCTTTATTTCCAGATGTCCCTTTGGGAACTCTGGGGTTCCCAAATGCTGTTTTCAAATGTTCGTTAGAACTACGATTTCAGGAAACACCAAACTGTCGAATTACGTTGGTAACAATGAAACTTGCAACCATAGTTGGCTAACAATGCTTTTGGGAAAAGCACCTCAGAAACTTGGGAAACTCAGAAACCTTGGGAAACTCATCCAATCAGAATGTAAACTACCATTTTACAATGTTAGTTTTATTGTTTTGAGTCTTTTTTAGATGTCATGTTGGCTATTTGCAGCAATAATCCGACACTAATTCAATCTCAAATCGAAAAATTAGCAGGAGCTATTACTCTACCACCCAAATGACATCATTAACTTCAGTGCTATATTGTTGAACCAACATGGTTCAAGTAACAGATGTGTGACAAAGAAGTTACTTTGGTTTCAGGAAACAGTTGTGACTTGCTAGTTAATTTCTCCAATGATGCTATGACTAGTAGTTGAGTTATACTGTCATCACATCTTTCCCTTCCGGTCTGTATATATTTTGGTTGAATTTCGCCTTTAATATGATGTTAATTCGAGTGTGGGTCTAATTAACTTGGACTGTAATAAACCTTGGAGCCTCGAGGTTGTCGGAGAGTAATAGCGTGATGTGCCAAATTAAACCAAGCTCCCCGTCTCTGACTTAATTTTTAAAAAGGCAAAATGTAATTAATATTACAAGGGAGAGCTGACTCTTGTGGATCCTCTAAGGAAAAATTAAGATTCTGAAAATGAGGCTAAAAGGTCCGTGTGCTAGCATTGTATGGTATTACCTGTCAGGGAATACCCTCCTAAGCACAGTCGGTATAGCCTTGGCGTAAGCAAAACATATTCTCCCATGATGCCTGTCTGTGCATGTGTAGCATCGTGTATCTCTGCTGCAAGGATCTTTCCAACACACTCCACTCATGATTGGATTTCCCCTGCTTCCAAATCACGTTAGAGCAATATACCTCCAGAATTTCATTAGGCCCACTGTAGCCTCAGAGTCACTGTATTGGCTTTAAAGATCAATGCGTGTATCATATTTCATAAATTTTCCATTTGTAAATTGCTTTTAATGGCAGTTCATGACAGGCCATCTAATAGACTGACATTTATTTTAATTTGATGAAATGGCAACTATATGTCCGTATGAAATTTACAGGGCTACAGAGCAGACAGAGAGGATGGCGAGTAGTGTCCACTATCCAAGTAGTGACTCTTGCTAATACCGACAGAGCTCTGGGTGGTACTGCGGCTCTAGGGGAACGTAATGGAAGATGCACTCTAAATGGGCTAATTATGGGCATTAAAAGTAGGGGCTAGACCAGGGGCACGTCTCGTTAAATTACACTGGCATTTTAGACCTCAACATCCATATTAACCTTCCACTTAGGGTCATTCGCACTTAATTTTATTACAGTAAGCCCGAAGATGCAGGCTGCATTAATAAAGACATCTGATGAGAGTTGTAAAAGCAGCTCTGGCACATGAGTAGAAACATGAGTAAAGGATCATGGGAGATAGAAGGTGATGAGTGTTTTAATCAAGTCTACTCATATCATTGGGGAAAAAATAGAGTAAAATGCTACATTTACTTACTGTCAGAGGCTCTTGCATATGGCAGGTAAATGATGACTTTCATTTTATTTGTTGGCTGGAATGTATGCGGCGACAGTTGGAGACAAAGAAAAGTGCTCCTATCAGTCATTCCACAGAGTGGCCACTTCTTATGCAATTTTAAAAACGCTGGAGACACTCGTAGATAAAAGATTGAGTGAAAGCAGCAAATGGTATGCTCATCCCTGACGGTGCTGCTCACTTTGATGACACCCCAAATGGCTCACTTGATGTGGACTAATCTCGTAGTCTTTGCTTGTTTATGTCCATGAAGCCCACAAGACTGTACGGCAGGTTTTCTCAAATCCGGCCCTGGAGGGCAAGTGCCCTGCAGATTTAAACTTAAACTCTGATCAAACATGCCTACCTGTAAGTTTCTAGCAACTCTGAATATCTTGATTAGCTTTCTTAGGCATCTTAGATTAGGGTTGGAGCCGTGGGAGTCGACCGATATGTGTTTTTCAAGGCCGATGCCGATACCGATTATTACAGATCAAGTAGACCGATAACCGATATTTTGAACCGATATATATGTCTGGTGTAAAAATGAAAATTAATGTCAAAATTAAGAATAACAAGGGCTCTGACAAAAACTGCCTTCCCTTGTGTTGGTTGAGTGTAGTACTACCACAGTAAACAAACAACAAAGGTTTTACTATTAACATTAAAACATGGAAGAAATAGCGTATTGTGTGATTATTCTTTTAAACAAAAGTTGTAATAATTGTTGTAGTGGAGTAGTCAGGGGTTAAAGCAAGAAAAAAAATATTTTGACTGATAATTTTTCCTCGGCCAAACCCCGTTCCACAGCCATACCTGTCACACACCCAGTTTAAGAGCAGTGTTTTTCTTCTTGTAATCAGGAGCGCTTGTCCTCCTAATTAAAAAAATTAAGGAGCCCTTTCTGATCAATAATCAAAAATTCTGATAAAAAATTTGCCTTCCTAATACGAGGTGACATGTGACTCCTTAAAGTGACTTACAGGGGTATTTTCTTTTTACCTTTGCAACGGCATCCTTTTCATCTGTCAAATTAAAAAAATTATGTTTATAAGCTTTTTTAAATTTCTATTAAAACCAAAATAATAAGAAGTAGAATAAGACAAATAAGTTACCAATCATATGAAATTAGTATTAATAAAAAAGTTATTTGTACTACAAAGGGTGCACAGAAGAACACAAAAATGGCTTGTAGGTAGGTTTTCACACGTTTAATGAGGCTCAGAGGTAATTCGATTCACAAATTCATGTGGAAATTAATGTTTTAAATATAAAATTTTGAATACAGAAATATGAAATGATTTAAATAATTGATACCTAAAAATGAAACTGAAACCACCAGCAGGTGGCGGCAAGTCACTGATTTTATCACTGAATCATTCATTCAATTGATTCGTTTGAACGGCTGATTCATTCAGGAATGAATCAAGTGACTGTCTTTATGAATGGGTAATCATGAATCACTGACTCACTAGGTTCGTTCAAAAATGCACTTTCATTCATGAATGAAACACCGCTGTGTTTGCTTTTAGAGATGTGCAGCGGCTGAGCTGTTATTAAATTTGGAACTATTTTCGTTGATGAAACAGAGCAAAATCAGGCAGTAGCCTACTTGTTTATTTTGAACTGTTGTATTAAATCAATATCACATGTGCAAACTCCTTTAATAATTAATAAAAGCTGTCACTCTCCTTATCGCGATCTGTGGGCGCACAGAAAATGAAAGTGTGCAAGTGAGTTCTCAAGACTCAAAAGCACGTGCAAATGAGACGTTAATCCGTCATCTGTCATCGTGTTATAAGCGCGGAACCTGTGGGAATGAGTAGAATTATTATTAATAGCCACAATCCCGCCCCGAAATTCAAGTCCTGCTCTGTGTTCTCTGCTAATAACCCGACGGTGAATGATGCGAGCGGCGTTATGTTGTCAGTGAGAAGCTGCAGCCGGGGCGGGGAGGATTTTTGGTGTGCCTGTGTTCTGACAAATAATGCTACCTATCAGATTATGCTACCAACAAATTGTCTGAACACCGGCAGAACAACAATGCGCTACATGGGGAAGTCATGACCTAATGGTTAGAGAGTTGGACTCGTAACCCAAAGGTTGCAGGTTCAAGTCTCGTACCGGCAGGGATTGTAGGTGGGGGGAGTGAATGTACAGCACTCTCTCCCACCTTCAATACCATGACTGAGGTGCCCTTGAGCAAGGCACCGAACCTCCAACTGCTCCCCGGGCGCAGCAGCAAAATTGGCTGCCCACTGCTCTGGGTGTGTGTTCACGGTGTGTGTGTGTGTGTGTGTGTTCTCTGCTGTGTGTGTGCACTTTGGATGGGTTAAATGCAGAGCACTAATTCCAAGTATGGGTCACGTCACCTTTTTTTTTTTTTACATGTTTCTTTTCCCCTCATTGCTATTATATTGCACCACAGTAATATATTTCTGATAATTTCTTTAAGCTAACCCAAACTAATATTTTGATGGGTTGCCATGAGGAACTTATTTCTGTAGGTCTATGTAAATGATATGAAGATATCATGCTCATGAAGTGACTCTTAGAGGGAGTCAGAGCAGTTCTGGAGATGTTGTTCATGTATTTATGTCCTCATATAGTGAGACAACAGAAGCTGAAATCACCGCGAGTGTCGCACACTTTGTATGTGTAGAAAACAACACCGCGCATCTGTGCCATATACATACACAGAGACACGCAGAACATGCTGGATTCATATTTAAATAGTATTTTTGTGGCTGAATATTTACAGATACTAGTCCATATTGCGACTCTATTTAAGTGTAGGCTACTGACCTACTTTTGATTAATTCATCCAAACTTTGACAAATTCCGTGACATTCCGCGTCATACAGTAAATTCCATTTATATGACTGGATTCCGCGATTCCGTCCGTGTTTTCTGCATCGCGGAAATAACAGCATTGAGGTGTTTTGCAACTTCATTGTAACGTTAGTGGATTGTGATTTATTGCAACTTAAGCAACATCTGTTGCTGCCTTACCTTTGAGAGACAACTGATGCGTGATCACTGAAGCAGCTCCAGTTAGCAAGCGCTTTCGGAGTGAGAGTGAATTCCACTTTGATTGGTTGGACTCGTGACTCCCAACAAATCAGATGGGCGGTGGGCAGAGATTGCTTTAGGCCACAGAGTGGTGAGTTCTGACAGGCTGTATCAGAGCCAAATAGCGCGTTTCAAAATTAAGTTATTTTATCGGCGAATCGGTTTTGAAAATGACCGATACGATAATCATAAAAATGCTTAATATCGGCGTCTGTTGCACAGACTATTGGACAGCAGATCATTATGAAATGCACACCAGTGGGTTTTGCTCAAAGGGACATCAAGGGGGTTCTCGTGAGTATCTTTATGAACCATAAATGATAAATGGGCAGTGTTGTAGTACTCAAGACCAGACATGGTTGCAATTCCATCTTGAGTCAATTTTCATGGTCTTGGTCTCGTGACTCTTGGACTTGGGAGCCATTGAACCAAATTCGGTCTTGGGTACTACAATACTGTGGATACTTTTTGTGCTCCGTGCCAATTTGTGCATATCTGCACTTCTGGATGGTAGCACACTGTGTGTGAGCAGCGGAGGTTCAAGTAACATTGACCACCTCAATTTATTCACCTCAATGGAAAGCTTATTTACACTGAATCATTCAGTTCTTCTTCAGGTCTCTGTCTTGACTTGGACTCGACCATATTCTGGTCTTTGTCTTGACTCAGACTCAACTTACTCAGGTCTTGGCCTGAATTCGGAATGAGCTGGACTTGACTAAAGCACTTCAAATGGGACATTCTATGGCAGAGTTCCTCAAATCTGGCCCTGGAGGCTCACTGCCCTGCAAAGTTTAGCTCAAACCATGATCAGACTCTCCTATCTGTAATTTTGTAGATTAATTTGGGTTGGAATGGAACTCTGCAGGGAAGGATTCATGAAAACCTTGGTCTATGGTCATGTGGGTGGATATATAGGCAAAGGTTACAAGAAGTCCGCATAAAGGGTGTCAATTGGACAGAGGCTAACAGTAAGCTGAAATGCATGAGTAGGTATCGTTTTAATAATCCCGTTTGCTGAAAACAGCTGCTGCAATCGAAGCAGCTCGAAACAGCAATCAAAGGTTATTGCATTCTTGAGTTTCATTTAAAAACTTTAAAGTTCACAACATAAAGTATTATTCTTCCCTCTAGTCAGTGGCGGACATGCTAATGTTTGCCCCGCACACAGATGCACACTCCATTTCTCATCTGAACGTTCTCTGCTCGAGTGAAATCACTACACCACTGTTACTGATATACAAGTACTGTCAGACAGATGCTATTTTAATGTTGTTGTTTTGTTTTTTGTTTTTTTATTCTCACAAACTCTCAGAGGAATATTCATCATATAAGCTCATTCTCAGGTAGGGACCTGACAAAATTCTTCAACATAATATGGGAAATGTGTTTCCTTGCAACATTGTCTTGAGCTGTAAAGGCTCACATAGCTTTTCCTCCTAAATGTCCCTCTCCACAATCGTTGAAAAATCACTGTGTATACAGTTGGTCAGGGTCAGTCTGCCTCAACCTCCGTTCGGCTAGATGAAGTAGGCTACTCACAAACCTTTCTTTAGATGTGGTGCCAAGGAGGTGTGCAATTTCTTGCTTTCCGTCTGTGTCTGTATGAATGCCATTTTTCCTGTACTGCTTTTGTCTGCATGTCCTTCACAAGTGTATGTGTGTGTGTGTGTGTGTGTGTTCCCCAAATCTTATTACTCGGGGAAAACATTTCTTTCAGATCTTCTTCAGCATGTATTGTGATGGAGTTCATTGGGGAGTCAATGTGTGGCACGGCAGAATTAGTCGTCTCTTTAGTAGAGGCTGGAATTGACACTCAGTTAGAAATCAAAACATTCTTTATGATTACAAAAAGAACCAGCGGGATAGAAATGCATGCTGTCAATAGAATTTCAATTTTCATGAATAAAGCAGCACTTGAGTGATGTATGGAGGCTAGATTATTTATAGATAGCAAAATATGAGTATCTGCAATGTAAAATTGTCCTTCCGTGGCATATCTGTATTTGTCATTTTATGGATCATTTCCAGACGTGTGCTCTTGGTCTTTGTCTCTCCTCCCCCTTAAGACAGAAACAGACACAAATCCATCATATTAATTGGACTGAGAGCTACTATCATAATATAACATATGATGTGAATGGACTCCGAGGCATATAACTGCTCAAGTGTTGGGTAGTGCTAAGGTCACTTCATAAATCTTTGCAGACTTTTGACGAGCTTGTCTTTTATTACAGAAATCTGCCATACCAATATAAGACTCTATTATATAATATATATACAATATTTATTTTTATAATAAGGCAGAAATTCCCAGCTGAACCATTTTGACCTAAAATATTTACTTGAAGTATCCACTGAGATTTTAAGTAAATATTGAAATAATTGAACAGCACATCTTCATGGTTAATGGTCAAATGACATGCAGGTAAACAAATAAAATATATTTTTTTAGTAGGTAATTACATTGTTATAATTTCAATTATTATTAAAGGTGCAGTAGGAGATCTTGGAAAATGCTCACTTTAGCCTGATAGCACTGAAAGCAAACGTCCCACCCTCCCTGCAATCGCCGTCCAAAGTCACGCCCCCTGAACGC
Organism: Sinocyclocheilus grahami; assembly: GCF_001515645.1. NCBI lineage: Eukaryota > Metazoa > Chordata > Actinopteri > Cypriniformes > Cyprinidae > Sinocyclocheilus > Sinocyclocheilus grahami. The sequence goes on along the minus strand of NW_015505443.1, from coordinate 677,543 downwards.
ATTTACGCTCACAGACCAGAGACAACATTACGAAAATAGGCTACATCAGCGGTTCCCAATTCCAGCCCATGTTCTGAAGTGAAGTAAACTTCAACGGATTTCCCCCCCTCAGGGAGTAGGGAGCAATGAACACTGTGTAGGGATCATATCGATCGGCACACAGTTCATGCACGTAGCTCACTTCTAACGAGCTGGCGCGAGGACTAGATTAACCGCTGGGCTACATCATGTGTCATTCACCGGAGAGAAATCTTTAAAAGTACTACAATACCAGGAAGGAAGATCAGGTTGTTGATGTTTGTCTGCCATTCTCGCTCTGTCTTCACAGTGTGCGTGAACGCGCTGATGACGTATCCTGTCTGCGCGAACCCGGTGCACAGAGGTATGCTAATACATACGTTGACAGGCAGGTAGGAAAGCATATTAAAATGCTCGGACCGAGCGTTTTGATTGGGCGAACGTTTTTTGATCCTACGCCTTCCACAGAATATATAAATACAGACTAATACATTTAGACCACTTAACTTCAACCAGCATAACAAAAAAACGTTTCTGAAGATAATCACCTTTAACTTTTCATCAGCTCACAAACCAGTTGTTGTTTTGGCAACCCAGCGCTGGGTTGTTTTAACCCAACAAGTTGTGTTGTATGTTTGACCCAGCAAGCTGGGTTGCTTTTTTTATGGTTTAAAATTACTACACTGCTCGGCTAAAATGAACCCAAATCGAGCTAGACATTAAACCTACCAATCTTGTTCATTTTAAAATTACTTTTACACGCACACAATGACTACCAAAAGGTAAATATTTATTTAAAACAAGAGAAAACAGTCAAAAGTAACATGCATGTAAGAAGAAATGTAGAAAAGTATGGCATTAACAGCTACAGAGTTTATAAATGAAGCATTGAACATTTGTTGAATATAACTTTTAAGATCAAATTTGACTTTTTTGGTAAATTTTATATATTGTATAAAAATATACAAAAACACTATTATACAATAGTTGTACACTTAGTTAATAGTTAAGTTCTTTACAAACTATTCTGGCATGACCATAAATAAACCACAACATTAACACTGATATTATAACATTTATCAGAAACATATGTGTGAAAGAATGAGCATGTGTATGAATGACAGTGTAAACTCCATTTCTACTAAACAACAACACAGAACAAGCATTTAACACTTTGTTTTTTACAAATTATACACTTACAGTTTGTTGCATAGTCCATGAATATACAGATCAGGCATCGCTGCCAATTTCCATGATCTCTTTAGCATAATTGATGTAGTCATGAAGAAGCCCCATCAGCACAGCAAAGGCATGTGTCATCTTTTACATTATCCAGGGCAGCCTCCTCCGCCTGTTCTTCATCAGTGGCCTAAAAAGAGAAAAACATTTAAAAAAAGAAAACATTTAATTAAAATCTATCCATTTTCAGATAGAGGTGCATCCACATCAGTAAGGATAGGTAAATAGTCTGTTTTATCATTTCAACCACTTTGTGTTGTTGTTTAATGTCTCTGTCTACCACAGCGCTCTAGAATGCTATAATGGCAGCACTAGTGTGAGGGCATGTAATATTGTTTAAATAAATATATTGCTTTCAGAAAGCTACTTCTTTACTGAAACATTAAAACAGACATGACATTCACATACCTCACAAATTTTCATGTAAGTGGAGGGCTGCTCTTTAAAGGGTTAGTTCACCAAGAAATGAAAATGGTCATCATTTATTCTCCCCCGTGTTGTTCCAAACCCATACAAAAAAAATGTTTGGAACACAAATAAATATATTTAATATTCTCTTAATTTTTGTCCTCCATTGCAAGTCTGGGAGACCAATATTTTCTTCTGAACAGACATGTTCGCTATGATATAATTTAAGATTTATTCATATATAAATATTGGCATGGATTGCTTCTACAATAACTCTGTATTTTTGAAGCTTGAAAATACTGATTATCTAGACTTTCAATGGATTCACAAAAAATTATGAGAGAAAATTAAAATATATATCTTCATTTGTGTTCTAAAGATAGACAAAAGTCTTATAGGTTTGGAATGGCATGAGGGCAAGTGAATTATTTTTTTGTGTGAACTATTCCTTTAAGAAAGGAAGACCAAGAATGATGACTCTCCAAATCAGACAACTCCAAAGTTGGTTTGAGTTCTGAAATGAAAAACACAGACATCAATGGTTTACATAAAATATGAACACGTAATCATACTCTTGTTGCATCAAAATGTGAAGTAAACAGGCAGGAGACAACAGAAACATTTATTTTTTTTAAATAGCTCACATCAATCTCAAAAGAATGATGTTCTCCATAGCCGAGCCTGACGGTTCGAAGGAGCCATCGAGACGGACTGGGTAGCTCTAGCCAGGCTCCCAGACACCGCACAAGTGGCATCAACAGAACTACAGGCGTACCTGCAGTGGGGCAGCGCAGAAGAACGCAGGGACCCGGCCCGGGCGTCTCGTAGCCGGTCCGAGGCGGGGTCTGGGGTGTAACACTGACCTGCGTTCGAGCAGAGGGTGCATGGGTAGTCCGTTGGTTCATCCTCCCGATCCGCCCACTGCTGCTCACTGGCGAGAGAGGAGGGTGAGTGTGATACGCACTGGATCGTCCACAACCCCCGTCCCCTCTGGGGACCCAGAAATAGAGGAATTGCTCTTTGTCGAGTATTTGGGTACCACCGACCGAGAGGTCAGTGGCGGAAAAAGATGAAAAGATTCTCCGCCCGGGGGAGGGAGTGGTGTGCTTACCATCTCCTGAAGAGCAGGTCCCTCCACCTCTGGGTTGCCCGTCTCAGGGCCTCTTGCTCTTTCGCTTGCCACCAGGTTTGGCTGGGGCCTGGACGGGTGGGGCGGCTGCCCTGCGACCGGCTCCACGGCGCAGCTTTGCTGGGGGCCGCAGGAGCGGGGCGGAGGCAGGGGGCCGCCCTCGGCGACGGCAGCAGCTGCAGTGCAGGATGTACCTGATGGCCTCAGTCTGCTTTGGTCAGCGGAGAACTGCTGGGCAAGTTCTCCACCATGTCGCCGAAAAGGCCGGCCTGGGACACAGGGGCGTTCAAGAATCGTGTCTTGTCCATCTCGCGCATGTCAGCCAGTCACAGCCAGAAATGGCGCTCCTGGACCACCATAGTGGACACTGCACGACCCAGAGACCGCGCCGTAACCTTCGTCGGTCGTAGCGCGAGGTCCACCGCGGTGCGGAGTTCTCTGCGAACTTCCGGGTCGTGACCACCCTCGTGCAAGTCCCTCAGTGTCTTGGCCTGGTGCACTTGCAATCACACCGTAGCTTGTAAGGCGGAGGCAGCTTCTCCACAGGTCGTATAAGCATCGCTGGCCAGTGGAGTACCTACAGACCCGGGAGGGGAGGCACGGTTCTCCCTGCCAGTTGGAGGCGGTATTAGGACACAACTGCATCGCAACCGACCGCTCCACCGGGGGGACCCTTGTAACCCCCTAGCTGCCCCACCATCGAGGGTGGTGAGGGAGGAGGAACCAGCAGATC
>NW_015505443.1:672300-673519 GCF_001515645.1 Sinocyclocheilus grahami | reverse complement strand
ATCATCTTCCCGCAATGAGAAGATGACTCATCCACAAACGCCACCTCAGTGTGCTACATGCCCAGGCACGTGAGGCAGCGATCGTGACCATCACCCAGCGCCAGGTAACGGCCACATCCAGAAACGCCCGGGTGATACGTTGTCTATAGCAAGACCCACATCGTCTTTACAAAGATGTAACGTCAAGTTTGCCACGCGACGTCGTCTTTAAAAAGACGCACCCGAAATTGCTCTTTTAGGGAAAAAGCTCTTTTAGCGTGCTGAGGCGCACAGGGGAGATGATCATCTGCAACACAAACAGGGGGTAGTGCAGCCTGATGTGTGCAACCCACTCGACACAGGAAACCACCACCGCTGAAGCGCCGTACCGCCAACACGAAGAGCTCTCCAAGAGCGCGCTGAACTCGTTCAGTCTTCTTCTCTCAGTAGAGTAGTCAGGAGCAGAACGATGTGATCGCTCGGCTCCGAAACGAAAAGCTGAATATGCGCTGCATCTGCTGCCTACTTATACTCACGCTGTGATCAGCGGCAGCTGGATGCAATAATCGCATGCCAATGTGCATTGGCTCGTTTAGTTTACACTCGAAGTAGATTGGTCTCTCTAAGCGAGATCCCAATTCGTCGGTCATCCGATGTGACGTCGAGAGTGACCGACTGAAAGGGAACAAACATTATTTTACTCTTAGTAAAAAAAAAAAAGTATAACATGGTGGAATTCTGAAGTTTACTTGCCTTAAACCGTCTTTCCCTCTCTTCTGAAGAAGCTGAGAAAATCACCTCCTCCTCACACAAGCAGGGTTCTATGTCGTTAACTCCCGGCGCGGGCACAATGAAGACACAAAGCTCAACAAGTCTGAAATATAACATGCAAAACATTACTTTTAACAATTATCACTTCATCAGCCTCAAAATAATTAGGCTAGTTGAATATGTTAATAACCCTCTCTTAACACCTTTAAAAATTTAAATATTGTAAAATCTTATGTAAATATGACATAAGACACTCACTGACGTGATATTAAAAGCACCTCTTCCGTTCAGTAAAACTAAGGCCGTTAAGACTATTTCTGAGGCGAAATCCGCGTCCGCGTATTTTTCAATATAAGCTCTTTTCGGAATATTTCCGCCTTCCATGAAATCTTAAAATACTACCAGACTCAAAAAATGAATGATTACTTTACATTTTTAATCTTTACTTACCATAAACCATCTTTCACTC
>NW_015505443.1:622001-658714 GCF_001515645.1 Sinocyclocheilus grahami | reverse complement strand
AACAAAATATATATTGTGTGTTGGAGTGGTCCAGACGCTACATACGGGTTTGGAACAACATGAACATACTGTCAATAATTATGTAATGACAGAATTTTAATTTCTGTATGAAATGTTCCTTTAAGTGACAAGAGATTGAGTGTGTGATAGACAAACAAAAATAACTAATTAGTTTTTACAGCGTTATTAAAAAATCCCCCTTATCTCATGTTCAGTGAAACTGTGCACACTTCATTTGAGGGTTACAGTATATTTACTATAGTTGAATATAGTAAAGAAAAGTCATTTTAGGCATTATTGTTGTGTAATTGGCTTTTTAGAAAGCAGCTTTATTGAAAGTATTCCCAGCATTATCAACAAGGGAGCTGTATGGGATAGTTTGTTTGCTTCTCCATAGAGTCAAAAGGCTTTTATGAGCTTTTAATGTTTTTCCCTCTTTCCTTTAGCTAACTAGTAAACAGTGTTGTTAAACCTAGCGCTCAGCTCCTTTCATGTGGTGAGGTTTACACTTTACTTGCTCACTGCTGTTACTCCCTCAAGTGGAAAAGAGTTTTCCATATGAAAAAAGCATATGAAATAACATGAAAATGACACAGGGAACGATTGAATCCTGTGTAAGCATTATGCCAGCCTGCTGTGAGACTGAGCAATAGAGGGAAGTTTTAAAGGAACAGTTCATCCTGATGGCATTCCAAACCCGTTTTATATTCTTACCTGAAACAGAAAAGCAGATGTTAAACAGAATATAATATGGAGTCAAAATGACATGGAATGACTATATGCCCTAAAATGACATTAAAGTATATTTTAGTTTACCATAAATGTTTGTCAGTGCATTCGGCACATTAACCATATTTCAAAGACAATGGAAGTAATTATGTAATTAAAATTGCATATAAAGATGTCATTAAGTCCTACTTAATCAAAAAGCACTCTTAAGTTCAACTAATTGCATTTATTAAATTTAAAGTATATTATTTCCTTATATTCTATATATATTTTTGAAAGTGCTAACTTCTCTTTCACAAGGGAAATTTTTTACATTTATTTGATTTTGGAGAACTGACAGAAAGATATGGAAGCATGAATAAATGAGTGGATGATGAAACACTGCAAAAACTTGACATAATATAGAAAGATTCAATGTCTAGACAGTGTGAATATTAATTACAACATATATAGAAGACGAGTATGATTTAAGGAAAAATCTTTGAGGAACGGGAAGACAAGGTTTAGTTTGGAGAGATTGTGGGTCGTCTTGTGATGAGATTCTTACACAGTTACTGTAGTGTTAATGATAGTTACATAAAATGATTTAAAGGGGAAAAAAATCTCAGTCATCAAGGTCCAAGTGCATCAACTGTCTACTCGAGCAAGTGGGTGGATGATTTTGGGATTGCAGGACATGCATGATGTTCCAGTCTCTGGATGTGAACCACTCTTAAAGCTTTAAGATATGCAAAACTGCACATATACTAAAGACTTTCTACATGGATTAGCATCAAATCACATACAGATTGGGAGTATCAACCACGTGTCAATACTGGCGTTAATCTCTTAAAGGCATAGTTCACTAAAAATGAAAATTCTGCATCATTTCCTCACCCTCATGTTGTTCCAAACCCATTTGGACATTTTTTTTTAATGGCAACTGAGAGGTTTCTGTCCCTCACCTGAAAGTCCAGGTGTCTGTTCATCAAATAAAGCAATTGTATCTCTTCACAAGACTTGGATTAAACTTTCAGTTCATATTGGTTTGTTTTACAACACCTTTATAACCTTTTTGGATCTTGTCCATTTTGGGTGGACTCTCCCATTAAATTACCGTTTTCAGCAAAAATTTTGGGCACCCCTGATAATTATCCTAATTTCAATTTCTAATCTGCTGGGCTTTCGAAGCAGCAACTTCATTTGGATAGCTTATGGAAACAGCAACATTTCAGTTCTAAAATAACATTTATTGAATCAACAGATACATTTCAAATGTAATCATAACAAAAACCGACAGGTGCAAAAAAAATCTGCTCCTGTGGTCTTCCATTTTCGAACTATATTTCTGACTGTGGAGACAGAGACTTCAAACCTTTGTGATAACTTTTGTATCCTTCTCCTAAATCATTCTGACAAATTATCCTAGTTTTTAGATTATTATGGAGTTCTTTTGAGGTTCCCATGTTGCTACTTTCCCATAGCGATCAAGGACAAGCACAACTAGCAATCAGCTACCTTAAATATCATTTTTAAATACAATGCAATACAAATTTTCATGATTGGTTGCACCTGTGTTTGCAGTGTTAAGATTCATTGAGTCAGTCAAATCAATTGTGTGCATTAAGAGACCACAGGTATTTAAATCCACACAACTGAGAGGCCTTGGATTGTACTGTTGTTTAACAAAATACAAACTGTCCAGCTGACGAAACGTCTTTCCGATAAAGCTTTAAAGCAGACAAAAACTCCACAAAACAGTTGTGAAAAATATGTGATCTAGTGTGTTTATACAGCGTGTGCCATTGTAAAGACTGAGTCTTTTACGCTTTCGTGCGTGTTAAATTCAATATGGCGTCTAACCTGACTAAGGTCTATTCCAGGCCAATAATAAAATCCAACTTCACTAGTTAGCTAGTTGGTACAAAAATCACACACAGCTTAAATGGTCTGTTGTTTTATGCAGTGGTCGAATAATACATTAACAGTGTTGATATTTGTACTTCAGCTTGGCCAATAACATTGTTTTGCAAGTGTTGCGAACAACGTTCAGTGACATATTGTTTCCAATTCTAGCAAAGAACCTACTTAGACGTGATGGACTACAGTTCACGTTTACATAGAATATAACTGGGTAAATGCGAAATCGATGCTGCTACAATGACAGACTGACATGCGATAGAGTGTATTCAAAGAGGAGTCTACTACTGCAGCAGACGCACATTAGCTTATGATGCAGAAGGTAAGAGTTGAGTTGTGTTTCCCTGGCCTCTCCCTTGCCCTCTTCAATTGTTGCCTGTCACTTTCTACTGCTCTGTCTATTAATAAAAAGGCAAAAAGCAGAAACACTTCTATCATATGGCATTAGGAAATATGTAGATGTCTCTTTTACTTGCAATTTACTGCCTCGGCGCAAATAAAACTCTTGAATGCCTTTCAAAGATTTAATGCGATTGTCCTCTTTCACAAATCTAGCAGCTAGTTCCTTGTGTGCATGTGTGACGTGCATTTGATCAACATGAACATGTTGTGCGACGACTAGCCAATAGACCAACCCGCATGTCCCTTTTGAAAGAGAAGTATAAAGAGCACTTATTACAGAAATAATATGCTTTTTAACTGGATGTAGTGCTTTCAGACACTTAACTGCATGTTTGTTGCAATTAAAATGAAATTGTATTACTATCTACTATTATAGTATATCCTAGTAATACAGTATATACTATTATAGTTTAAATATACTGTATATTAAAAGCAATTAGTTGAACTTAAGAGATGATTTTTTTTCTCTCACTATGACTAATTCTCACCATTAACTAACTATTAACTATGACTTCTGCCACAATAAACTCCTAATTTGCTGCTTATTAATAGTTAGTAGGTTAGTTGTTAAAGGTCCCATGACATGCTGCTTTTTAGATGCTTTTATATAGGCCTAAGTGGTCCATAGTACTGTATCTGAAGTCTCTTTCCAGAAATTCAGCCTTGGTGCAGAATTTCAGCCACTACGAGCCAGTCCTACAATGAGCTTTCATTAGGACGTGCCATTTCTGTGTCTGTAGCTTTAATGCTAATGAGGAGGAGAGAGGCGGGGCAACTGCCATGCTTCGCTCGTTTGCAAGCCATGATGTCTCGAGGGAAAAAAAATATTGCGCTGGTCTCGCACGGTAGTAGCTCATTTTCTCATGGGCGGGCCAAATTCTCTGGGCGGGCAAAGCAGAGAAAGGGGAGGTAACCTTTCCCCGTATGACGACATAAAGGGAAGATTCCAGATTGGGCCATCTGAGCTTTCATTTTCTCAAAGGCGAAGCAGGATACCCAGGGCTCGGTTTACACCTATCGCCATTTCTAGCCACTGGGGGACCATAGGCAGGCTAGAGGAACTCATATTAATGTTAAAAAACCTCATAAAGTGAAATTTTCATGCCATGGGACCTTTAAGTGTTGGTATGGGGTAGCATAAAGGGATCTAAAATATAGTCATGTAGAATAAGGCAGTAATAAACAGCCAATATGCTAGTAATATGCATGCTAATAATAAGCAGCTATAGTTAACAGTGAGAATTGGTCCTTAAAATAAAGTGATAAACTAAAATATACTGTCATTTCATGTCATTTCGAAATAAACTTAGATTTTTCTTTTGTAATGATAAAGTTGGAATTTAGTACATTTAAAATATATTAACTTTATTTAATATCAAATAACACTATCATAATCAAGTACTTTAAATGTGCTTTAGTTTGTTAGTCAACACATCAAGTGTACGTCTTTAAAACATGACAAAAGATTAAAATGTACTTATAAAACTTTTAACTATATATGATTACAAATGCACAATTAAGTACGCTTTTTTATTAAGGCTACATCCAACTGAGTTTTAATTTTAATAAATCAGTTTAGCTTACAATGAAGTCAGTGACATCAGCATTGTTTAGACACTTGTTCAGAAGGTGAACAATTTGTTGCATGGTATCCAGTTATTCAAAGGATTGATTAAATGAATGAATAACAAGATGACCAAATGATGACAAAAGAACAAATAAATAAATGGGAATGACAAACATTCAGCATTAGACTCATTTTCCTGCTGGATGTAGAGAAATGGCAATAAATAATACATGTTTTGATGTACTTTTAATGAAGCGTCTATCACCTTATATTAGCCACTGGTTCATTAAAAGGCTTGTTCGTGGTTGCTGTGCTTTCTCTAGTCTTGGGTCCAATTACTCTTAAAAGCTAATTAGCAATGAACACATTAGGACTGTAGAATATGTACAACCAAGGCTATGAGAAAGAGGAGTCTGAAAAAAGAACATGAAAAACTGTTTTCATTATTGATCTCATTGAGATATACCAGTACATGGAAGAATGTGTAGGAAACCTGAAACCTGCCCAAAAAAAAAAACTAAAATAATAAACATATGCATTGGACACAGGAAATATTACAAAGACGGAAGAACAATCTTGGAGGTTGCATGAAATCCAGTATTAACTGAAACAAAGGTTGTATGACCTATTTCCAATTTTAGACACAACATTGTGTCAGATTTGAATAACCACGAAATCAAAGTAATGTGTAAGAAATTGAATTTTTTCATTTTTGTTTACATAACAATTATGCCCATTGTGAAAAGGATATGAAAGCAGGACATGAAAATGTACTGTATAGTAGTGACTTATGTCACTGTAATGAGAATGTATGAGAATCCTCACCATTGAAAATAATAGGAATGTATTATAAAAATAAAAAAAATTGAAAGAAACATGACCAAAAAAACCCCAAAAACCTTTTTTGTAATTTCAGCTAGCTGCCAAGGTAACATATTTCATTTAACATCAATTCATTTTAATTTAGTTTAACTTGACGTACAAATAATAATAGTAGTAATAGTAATAAAAAATCTATATAGACATATGTTAAAAGAAACTACTAAAGATGATAAAATCACACAACAAAATTGCTAAAACTTTAACAAAAATTTAAATAAAAAACAGAAAATATAAAAATGAAAATTGTAAATATTAATAAAAACTGTAATTTAAAGTATTAATGGTAATTAGTTAATAGTTAATAATTATAATAGTTTAGTATCTCAATGATACTAAAATAACACTGTTACAATGGGGAAATTATATACAGTATATATATATATATATATATATGTGTGTGTGTGTGTGTGTAGAGAGAGAGAATAATATAATGCAGTTGGAATATTTTAATTTTAATTTAGGTGTTACCTGGATGTGTTTTCAAGATTGTACATCCTGTAATCGTAAAGGAATTGGTTATGCTTAATATCCTCGTCAACACACACACACACACACACACAAAGGAAAAGTGTTGTTAAAGTGGCCAACACAATGGCGAAAATATTATATATTTTTTAGCACATATTTATGTGATGCTGGATTTCTCAGGTGCAATCATTGCACTTCCAGTAGGTAAGACTATGTGCACAGGCCATTTTTCTCAAGGAGCTGGGAATGAATCAAGTCATCCACGCCCACAAAACTTGATTATTGCAACTAGATGTGTGTGTTAGGAATCCCAAAGGTGCTCTCTGTCGCCATAGCAACACCCAGCATGATCTGGCAGGGTCCTGGCTGTGAGGAGAGGATACGTTAGGGTTGACCACCACGTGGGTTTCGGGACCCCTTCCGGACTGTAAATTCGCATTATCGCTTCTTTTCCCCGACATATGAGTGTGAGAGACAGACAGATCACACATGTGCTTGGCCTGTGTTCTCTCCTCTCATCCTTTATTCCCATTGTTATGATATGACTCACAGGATATTATGTGTCCCTCCGTGTTTCCGTCCAATTACGCAGAGCACTGTGGTAATGAGGCTGGCTCCACAGATCTAAGAGGACGTCTTTAAAAGACTGGAGCGGTCCAGCTCACACTGATCTGGTCTGTGGCTAATCCCTCTTTATGAGTCCCTGGGTAGTTGGAGCAAAAGGGACGTGAAATGTGTTGGAGAACAACAAACTCAATATGTGTGACATTCTCCCATGAGTGACCTTTAAAGGAACATAATTGTTATTTACAGCTTAATGTGTGTGGACAGCGTGATGTCAAGTACCACAGACAATCATATTGACTTGTCTTTCAATGTGTATAAATGAACTGGGAAGTGTAAAACAGGAAAGGAAGTTTAACAGCATAAACATTTAAAATATCTATCACTCTAAATTGAAGTATAACCATAAGACAAGATAGGCCCAAAATATTATCACAATGTTTTTTCCATATCATACCATATTGATATGTATAGCAATATTCATTTAGCGTTAATGGGGAAAAAATACTTTCCAAATGTTTGTTAGGCCTTAAGAATAAATTAAACAGAATAAGATACCTTTTAAATTAGGGCCCCATGAAATCCATTTTAATTTCCCCTAATTTTTTTTATGATTCTTTACTAAATTTATCATGAAAATGGTGTATAGTGAAATTAATTACTAAATCTTTAACAGTTTGATCATTCTATAAAAATGTCATCAAAAGAAATTAATTTATAACAGAACTGTATACATTAATGAAAAATACCTTGGTTGTATGATATTCCTTAAAATTATTATTATTATTACTTTGAGAATTCTGATTTAGTATACAATAGTAATATATTCTGTCATAATTTCTTCAAGTTTAACCAGACTTTTATTTTGACAGGTTGTTGTGAAGGTCTTTCAGTTTTATTTTCAGTTTCAGTGTGTCTTTAACGGTAGTAAACGGTAATTTTCGATGTGATATCATTGCCCAGCCCTACATATTAACTTTGACTGATGTCATAAGATCAGCTCTACATTGCAGTCCAAAACGCCGATGTTGATTCAGTTCAGTTCAATAACAGTGTTGATGCTGCATAATTCGTTAATTATAAACAAACTTGATTCAGCTGTAAAGCAGCTCTACAGAAGACAATAGTGTGATGATTATCCAGCTCAGTTCAGTTCAAGTTTTGTTCACATGTCAAATCAATGATACTACTGAATATTAAGTGTCTTTTAAACCAAAAGTCAATGGAGAAAAAACTCAGTCAAGGAAGTTCTTCTCTGGCCTAAATGAATGAACATTTTCTTACAATCAACTGCAAGCTTGCACTCACATCAGCCTCCATACAATCAGCTACAGATTGAATGAACCATGTCCACATCAATAATCAGTTTCACTCGGATGTATATCACAATACAGAAAAAAGCTCTGTTGTGTCTTTGCATTTATTTTACTTCCGGTTAAGCACAACGTAAATACATACTGTAACTGAGAATTCCATCCAAGTTCTCAATGAGTTATGAAATAAGTGCCACATCTGAGAAATTTTCTCTCATGACCCAGCTAAAAAATTTAAACACTCTTATGTTAAATTTGCATCCAGGCATGAAAACCAGGGTGGGATATGGAAGCGCACGGTCTATAATCATGTGATACTGGCTGATGGATCTTGGCATTTCATTTCAAAACCTGAGGTGTTTTAGGCCTATTTAAAATCTTACCTGGGGTTGTAAAAGGACTATAATTGGAAATATAGTTTACATAATTTCATTTTTGAGTGCTGGTTTTTACCAAATGCTACAAATACAGTATGAAAATTGAAATAAATTTAAATGAAGGACATTTTTCTCTACAGCCTATACAGCTATAAATGTGAATGTTTGATGTTTAACACAGAAATTAAACAAGCATTGAAACACTGTTAAGTCAACACTGACATGTCAGCTTTAATTGGTCTATGTAGGTGTCAGATACATTCACTGCAAGTCATTTTGGATAATGTAAACACAAATATTAAATAACAATCTGGTGTTGGTTCCACATTATGTTTGCATCCTCAGTTAATGATAAAACTACACTGGGATTTCAATCTCAACCAAAAATGACGATTTAAATCAACAGTGTATCATTGGAAAGTTATTATGGTCTAATTCAAAATAAATATATTCATCTAGGGTCTTTCAAATGCGTACAGTAATGCCTTGCACCCTTCAGAGTGCTCTGAATAGACTGATTTGGACATTTCTACAGCTCAAACAACAAACCTTTTTACTGAGGAATCCATTTAAGTGCTATACAAAGAACATATGCTTTCCATTTCTGCTTTTAAACTATCTAATAAACATTTGTAAGTGCAAGAAAACACATTTCCATTTGTGCTTCGAAAAGATTGCCTGTGGTGATTGGCATCTTGCCACAGCAGACACTGGATGGGCATCGGGTTGAACATGAGCTGCAATATTCCTCTTCGCCCAGTTCCAGATCTCTGTTTGTTGCAGACTGTGGAGCGAAATGAAGAAGCACTGGAGTTACGGCTCCTCCAGTTACGCTCCCCCTCGCTGTGCAAGTCATTTATAATTCTAGATTAAGTCAGCACAAATAGCGAGGTCAACCACAGCCACCTTGTGCTCAAAAGGCAACATAATTTCCTTCTAAAGCTATTAGACTTTAATATAGCAACAGTGCTTTGTAGCTCTCAATTGATTGCTTTTTATATTACCGCAATGGCAATAAGTCTAACTTTCTTGCCTCCTCTCTCACATATGTCATCATTATCCGTCCTTCCCCCTTCCTCTCCATCTCTTGTTTATCTCCAACCAAACATCATCATTCCTTTTAGAGTGCAGGTAGAGTTCTATGTGAATGAAAACACTTTCAAGGAACGTCTGAAGCTGTTCTTCATCAAAAACCAAAGATCCAGTGAGTTCTCGCCCAGACCGAGGGGCGGCTCTAATTGTGTCTTTTCTTGTCCTGTGAGGTGGTAGTTTGTTTTTGCTTTCACGTGGAGTGCTGTTGACCCCTGTGAGTGGCTCTGTGGAGCTGGTGCTGGGTAATTGGTTGGTCTTGTATTTGTTTCTGCGCGTTTGATGTGCTGTCCTCTAGCTGTCGTGTCCTGTCCGTGAGTACTCGGCTTCGTGTTTCTGTTGTTTGTGAAGCTCTTTGTAATGCTGATTGGTGACGGCCTCACGCTCTTGTGTGCAGGTTTGAGAGTGCGACTCTTCAACTTCTTCCTGAAGGTTCTGAGCTGCCTGCTCTACATCGTACGAGTCCTGTTAGACGACCCGCGGGAGGAGAGAGACTGGTGAGATACAGCCACATGGCACTGAAGCTTTGTTCCGTGCACTTGAAGCAAAAGTTGTTTCAGTAAGCAGCAAAGGTATTCAGTCTTTTAAAGAGATAGTTCACCCAAAAATGAAAATTTTATGTTTATCTGCTTACCCCCAGGTCATCCAAGATGTGTGATTTTGTTTCTTCAGTAGAACACAAACGAAGATTTTTAACTCAAACCGTTGCAGTCTGTCAGTCTTATAATGGAAGTGAATGGGAATCACGGCTTTGAGTCAAATAAAACATACACAAACCAAATTAAACCCTGCGGCTCGTGACGATACATTGATGTGTAAAAACACGAAACAGACGATCGGTCTGTGCAAGAAACTGAACAGTATTTACAGTGGTGTGAAAAAGTGTTGGTTTCTTGATTTCTTTTCTCCTGATTTCTTATTTTTTTGCATGTTTGTCACACTTTAATGTTTCAGATCATCAAACAAATTTAAATATTAGTCAAAGATAACACAAGTAAGCACAACATGCAGTTTTTAAATGAAGGTTTTTATTATTAAGGGAAAACAAAATCCAAAACTACATGGCCCTGTGTGAAGAAGTGTTTGCCCCCCTGTTAAAACTGTGGTTTATCACACTTGAGTTCAATTTCTCTAGCCACACCCAGGCCTGATTACTGCCACACCTGTTCGCAATCAAGAAATCTCTTAAATAGGACCTGCCTGACAAAGGGAAGTAGACCAAAAGATCCTCAAAAGCTAGACATCATGCCGAGATCCAAAGAAATTCAGAAACAAATGAGAACGAAAGTAACTGAGATCTATCAGTCTGGAAAAGGTTATTAAGCCATTTCTACAGCTTTGGGACTCCAGCGAACCACAGTGAGAGCCATTATTCACAAATGGCAAAAACATGGAACAGTGGAGAACCTTCCCAGGAGTGGCCGGCCGACCAAAATTACCCCAAGAGCACAGCGACGACTCATCCAAGAGGTCACAAAAGACCCCACAACAACATCCAAAGAACTGCAGGCCTCACTTGCTTCAGTTAAGGTCAGTGTTCATGACTCCACCATAAGAAAGAGACTGGGCAAAAATGGTCTGCATGGCAGAGTTCCAAGGCGAAAACCGCTGCTGAGCAAAAAGAACATAAAGGCTCGTCTCAGTTTTGTCAGAAAACATCTTGATGATCCCCAAGTCTTTTGGGAAAATACTCTGTGGACTGATGAGACAAAAGTTGAACTTTTTGAAAGGTGTGTGTCCCATTACATCTGGCGTAAAAGTAACACTGCATTTCAGAAAAAGAACATCATACCAACAGTAAAATATGGTGGTGGTAGTGTGATGGTCTGGGGCTGTTTTGCTGCTTCAGGACCTGGAAGACTTGCTGTGATAAATGGAACCATGAATTCTGCTGTTTACCAAAAAATCCTGAAGGAGAATGTCTGGCCATCTGTTCGTGACCTCAAGCTGAAGCGAACTTGGGTTCTGCAGCAGGACAATGATCCAAAACACACCAGCAAGTCCACCTCTGAATGGCTGAAGAAAAACAAAATGAAGACTTTGGAGTGGCCTAGTCAAAGTCCTGACCTGAATCCTATTGAGATGCTGTGGCATGACCTTAAAAAGGCGGTTCATGCTCAAAAACCCTCCAATGTGGCTGAATTACAACAATTCTGCATAGACGAGTGGACCAAAATTCCTCCACAGCGCTGTAACAGACTCATTGCAAGTTATTGCAAACGCTTGATTGCAGTTGTTGCTGCTAAGGGTGGCCCAACCAGTTATTAGGTTTAGGGGGCAAACACTTTTTCACACCACTGTATATAGTTTTTTACCTCTGATGCACTGTAATGTCTGAACTGTCCAGAGCGCGTCCTCGACAGCCGGCGCGTCTTCTTCTTCTTCTTCTTGCTTTACGGCGGGTCGTAGACTTTAAGTGCATTACCGCCACCTATCTCTCAAATGCACCATTGACACTCTATCTACAATCTCAATTAGGAGTGTCAATGGTCCATTTGAGAGATAGGTGGCGGTAATGCACTTATAAGTCTGCGATCCGCGTAAAGCAAGAAGAAGAAAAAGACGTGTCACGCACCGCCACTGCGCTCATTGGACGCGTCTTCTTCTTCTTCTTGCTTTACGGCGGATCGTAGACTTTAAGTGCATTACCGCCACCTATCTCTCAAATGCACCATTGACACTCTATCTACAATCTCAATTAGGAGTGTCAATGGTCCATTTGAGAGATAGGTGGCGGTAATGCACTTATAAGTCTGCGATCTGCCATAAAGCAAGAAGATAAAAAAGACGTGTCACGCACCGCCACTGCGCTCAGGACAGTTCAGACAGTTCAGACATTGCAGTGCATCAGAGGTAAAAAACGATATAAATACTGTTCAGTTTCTTGCACAACAATGTATCGTCACGAGCCGCAGGGTTTAATTAGTTTTGCCTTTGTATGTTTTTTTTTTTACTCTCAAAGCTGTGATTCCAATTCACTTCTATTATAAGACTGACAGACCGTAACGGTTTGAGTTAAAAATCTTTGTTTGTGTTCTACCGAAGAAACAAAGTCACCTACATCTTGGATGCCCTGGGGGTAAGCAGATAAACATACAATTTTCATTTTTGGGTGAACTATCCCTTTAAGTTATTTCGTCTTGGCCACATTCTAAAGGTGTGTCGCCATCATCTGGGATCTGCAGAACCTAGTGCAACTGAAGTTTTAAATTGTTGAGTGCAGGTAAAAAAGCAGGAGAGTGGGACAAAATGTAAAAGTTGTAACCAGGAGCTGGAAGAAATTTCTTATTTTTTAGCAGCAACGAGACTGAGCAGGACTGAAAAATGTATCTTGTGCAGACCTCCATATCACATTAATGAAATTTTGTGGGCAAAAAAAGTCCATTGTCTAAATGGTTAATCATGGTTATTTTGCACAAAAAATAATTACAATTATTAATCATGATTTCATTTTATTAGTTAATTCATACAATTATTAATCATGATGTCATATTATTATTATTATTATTATTTTCTTATTTCATCAGAATTATTGCACTTTTATATAAGCACAACTCAAGAGAACGTCAACTTGCATGGTTTGCTCACAGGTTTAGTTGCAGCAAACAACGCAAATGTGTGAAAGAAAAGGACTGGCTGTAATACACTTTGATTTGAGCAGAATATTTCAACAGAAATCGCTAAGACTCCAGCTTACATGTTTGCCAGTGGTTTCGGGCTCATCAGCACTTTTTCTGTAATGTAGAGAGAGCACATGCGATATGGTTGCCAGGTTGGGAAGATTAAGTAAACCACTGGGCAGAAAAGGTATCGATTTATGATAAAAGCTCTGATTGTGGTATTAATCTCTCAAAATTTGGCAGCCTCAACCATTAAATTTGTTACTATTGCAAGAGTTGAATTAGTTCCTTGAGGAACTTGTTTGCGATCCAGCAAGGTTATGTAGAGCTGAACTTTATGTAGATTGACCCTATTCCCCCAACAGATTTGGATACAGCAGTCAAGAAGAAAAACACTCTACTAACAACGCAGCGCAGCTATATGACAATCTTGACTAATTGCTAACTGTCAGTGTGAACGTATCTTTAAGGTAGCGTTTAATCGCTTGAGGACTTGCTGTACTGTTGCTGTTGCTAGTAATGGTGTTCATGCTCAATTGCAGTGTGCAACTGTATCAGTTGAATGGCTGTCTGCACTTCCATTGGTTGTCGCTGGATGACATCACTGCTCATTAGCATAAAATTTAACTTTGTCGCATCGCCAGCAGTGATTGTCACTCATGTCACTGGAAATCACCAACTCTCACTGGACTTGTGAAGCAGGGAGACAAGCATAGACAAAGAGTTAGAGAGACGTTTCTGAGTGCAAGTGAAAAAAGTAAAAACGTATTTTCTGCCAAAGTGCAGAAGAACAGCATATCGAGGACCTCATGCCAAAGAGATGCAAGTGAATGACAGGAAAGGAGAAAGATGGTCAAAAGTGAAAACCGTGGGATCTATTTTCAGTTCAGAGAAGAGTTCATGTTCGTGTCGGATAGAGAGTGAGGGTGGACGAAGGGAAAGTGAGATCTGGAGAAACAATCTGGAGAAGACTGAAGGGCCTTTGGATAGTCCATGCATAAAAACTCGTATCTATGTGTGTTTGCTTCCCCTGCAGTCCTGGCTGTCTCAGACAGAATGCATCTGCTCACAACAGAAGCCATTTTGACTGGTAAGTATCAAGGCTCTTGACTCTGGCATAAGAAATGAAAATGGTGACCGAGGGCCAGAAACACAGACATGTGACCATTTTAATAGAGAAGATCTGAAGAAAATCAATACAAATGTATAATATTTGAGAATCTTGAGTTTATCAGGTTTTTAAACCTAACTTTGTAGCTCATCTCTTCTGATATTTCCCATTTAGCTTACCCTTGTGAAAATGAAGTGCACTTATTCTTGTACTGAATGGGAATTTGTAGTGTACTTCAACTTCTAAAAGTATATTTAAAAAAAAAAAAACTGTTCTTGCAGATAATATAATATTTATGAAATAAAAGGTCAATCAAATGTATGCATTCAAAAGTGCATTTTGTCAAAATATAAGATTTACTTTAAAGTACATTTTAAATCGTTTTAATGGTCATTTTTCATGCTTTAAAGAAGTACAGTTATTTTGATGTTTACTAACATACTAAAGCATATTGATTTTAATTTTAACTGTAGTGTGTTATTTAATATTAATATTTTACACAAACTAATATACAACTTCTTTATCACAAATATGTTATTACTGATTAATGTAACAAGCAATTGCAATGTATTACAGTGTATTGCAATTATAGTGTGATTACAATACATACAAGTTTCAATAGAAATTAAATTAAAGTATATTTTAGTTTACCATTAATATTTGTCAGTACATTCAGTAGTAAACCTTAAACCATATTTCATACAAAAAATGTACTCAAGTGTTACTAGTGGGTCAAAAACACCCCACAAAAAACTATTTAAACCATGATACATTTTCATTTAAATTGCAAATTACATGGAATTAATTATGTGCTGGGTAGCCCCGCCCACAGTGAAATCTGATTGGTCTAGAATCCCACTCTTCATAATTAAACAATATATTAAACATCCAACATGTTCTAACTGGATATGAATCAATTTACTTTTTGCTGGAAATGTATGGTGTTGTTTACAGTCAGGCTGTTTTGTCTCATGCCAACAGTAGAATTGATTTATTGACTTCAGGGCTCTGCACCAGGAGTCTCTGTGACATGTTTAACAAGGCAGTTTGTTTTTTGCTATTTATTAAACATCAAAAATTCTGGTGGTAGTCTGTAAGCGTTTAATGATGTGTCTGACACAATGGCACTGTGCACATTACTGTAATTCAGAATACACACCACACAGCTTTGATTTCTTCATTCGTAACAAAAATGTTGGTTTGAATGTGTTTATTGCTCAGGCATTGTAAATGGATTGGATTCTGGAATTGGTGTGTTTGTTTGACATGTGGGAAAAAAAAGTGTTCAATTATGAGGCCTCTTCTTGATCCGAGCGTATCTAATCTGTAATTTTCTTTTCATTCTTTATCTCATTTCATTCAAATAATGGCTTCCTGTCACCAGGTCCCTCATTATTTGGGTAAACAGGCCTCTGCCACTCTGGGCTCTTCAGGTCAGAACAAATAAATCCTCCCTGTCATTCACACACTCGCACATACACAGGTGTTTCTTCTACAGGCACTTTTGGGATTTTAAAAAGGCATTTTTTTTAAAACACTTTTCAGACTCTTTCGGTTTTATTTAATATTAAAGCAATGGATGTTCATACATAACTAAGGTGGCCATACGTGCCATTTTTACGAGACACATCCTGGCCAGGATTTCTATATTCGGCTTTGTTTTCCTGTTTTCATACTTGCCGAAGGTAATGATCGAAAAGTAGCTTGACCAATAACATGCAGGCATTGTATATAATCGACCAATCATGGCGTGTGAGAAGGTGGGATCTACAGAGAACGGTCAAAGCGATGCAAACACCAATGCGCAGACCGATCTTTGTATGACATCAAAGTACCGCAAGAGCGATTCAAATGCTCTCTATAGCATGTCATACACCGATAGGTCTGCGCAGCGCAAACAGCCAAAACCTGGGATATTTTAGCCAACATAGAAATCCTGGCCAGGACATGTCCCTTAAAAATGGCACGCATGGTCACCCTATACTGTACGAGGTCTAGAATAATTGTCATTATTGGCTTCACTGGTTCCACGCAGAACCTTTAACATTCATGGAATCTTTCCATTCCACAAAAGATTCTTTATAGTACAAAAAAAATGCTTCTTTTTTTTTACGCTAAGGAAAAAGAAAATTTGGAATCCTTTTTGAACAAATGTCACTTCCAACACCTCAACTCACAATTCAATTTTGTCATGGAAATGACAGTGGTGGAAATCACATTTTTAAACATTGTTGGAATAACTTGTGCGATGATTGGAAATGCTAATTTCGTAGCTAGCATTTTATGCTTGCCAAATACACACAATAAAAAATAAAAATCCATGTTTTGATGATTTTTCGTTCTTTTCTTTTTTTTCACCTTGTCTTTTTTTTGTTTGCGCATCATGTCTCAGATCATGTCTTCATCTCAAGCATCTTTGTCAATGAGCAATACATTTGTTATTTTATTCATAAATTATTAATCTTTGTTCATGTTTATTCATTGATCATTCATGTTAGCTGATTTTCATTAAATAATGTTAAGAGATACTGTCAAGTGGTTTCACCATTTACAAAGTTTCAATGTGCAGATTCTCCCACTTGATAAGACAGCCCACTACAAGAATTCCACCGGACTCCACTCATTGACCATACTTGCTTTCTTTTATTTGTCAGATTTGTTTTGATGCAGGGATCAATCAGCCAGTCATTAGTCAAGCAGTCATTAGCCAAGCAGGTGAAAAACCTTTAGACAAATACAAACACCATTGTAAGAGCACGAACAAATAGAATCAAAAAATACCAAGCAAAACTTGCATACAAAAATGTTCTTTTTTAAATTAACAAAGAATATCATACAAGTAGACAACAAATATTTAACCGTTTATATACTTTTACATACCAAACACTACTTTTTAAATAAATGATTTTAAACATCCTTTTTGCAACTTTTAAAATTCAAATATACCCCCTATATAGAAAACCAGACCTAATTCACAAACCAAACTAATACAAAACTAATGATATTCAAATACAACATGATTGAACAAACAACCCAAGTACAAAATATTAAGCTCACCGGCTGCTTCTTCAGTCTGTTGTAGTAGCTTAACTCTGCACAAAAAAAGGAATCGTTTTCCTTGTTCAAACCACTGCTACTCTACATAAAGTCTGTTCTACCCTGCTAATTAATAGATTAACTTAACTACCTTCACCTGGTGTTCTCTCACTAGTGAATTCTAGTGCACTTGGGGCTTGTGCACTCTAGTTAGGAAGGGCGGAGTAAGAGCAACCAACAGTTTGCCACAACAGATACAACTTTTGAATTTAATTATGTATTAGTAAATGCTGAAACTAACATGAACTACAGTTAATAAATGCTTAATTTCTAGTTCATTATAACAAATGCAATTAACTATTGATAACAACTGGAATCTTATTGTAAAGTGTTACCATTAATTTATGTATGTATGTATGTAAAAGGGGTCATATGATGTTGCTAAAAATAACATTATTTTGTGTATTTGGTGTAATGAAATGTGTTTATGCGTTTAAGGTTCAAAAAACACATTATTTTCCACATACTGTACATTATTGTTTCTCCTTTATGCCCCGCCTTTCTGAAACGCGTCGATTTTTACAAAGCTCATCGGTCTGAAAAAGCGAGGTGTGCTGTGATTGGCCAGCTATCCAGTTTGTTGTGATTGGCCGAATACCTCAAGCATGTGATGGAAATGTTACGCCCCTCACCATACTGTGATGCCCTGTCCGGCCGGAGCGACGAGACATGAACATTAAAACCCATTACAAACGAGGCATTTGTTGCATCCAGTGGGGACATAATTATGGATTATAATGACTTATACTGTCTTTTTATGCGCTGCGTAAACATAAAACCATGTCTGCATTTGTGATCGGAGAAATGACAAACAACAAGCCCTACTCTACACAGCCCAAAAAACTCGCTTTAAATATATAATATATAAAAACTCTTTAAATATAAAAAACGTACTTAAAAAAACTCCGGAAACGGTCCTCCATAAAATGCGCTGCACGCATCTGAATATTTGGGTTGAAGTGTTCTGGAACAGTGTTGTCCGGAAGGACATGTGACGACCCCGGGCTGGACTCCGCTTCGTTCACAGTGAAAGCCGATCCGGCGATCCACAGCGCAAAGTTGTAGTATTTCCTCAGCAACCAGCACGGATCAGCTCCAGGCATGACGAAGAAGATATTGTTCTCTTTTGGAAGACCAAACTAAGTAGTTTTGCTTTCACACCGAATCACACAGCACCTTCACGATATGGCGGCGGCAACAACAATACTACAGCGAGAATAAAAGTTACGCGTTCTTTCTTTGCGTGAACATTTGGGTGGCGTTATGCAAATCTTCCCACATAGTGATGTAGATATGTGGGGGCGTGTTAGAACGAGCCGTTTTAGGTAGGCGTGGCTGACTCTTGACTTTTATAAAGAATATCTCTTTGGATTTGAGACTTTAGTCTTTGCAACTTTACAGATCTTCTTTATGCACCAAGAGCTTGTAACACTCCAAAGAGAAAGGAAAAATTGAAATTGCATCATATGACACCTTTAAAAGTTTTGTTCATAATTGTTGATCACATTTTGACTGAGGTCACATTTTAGATTTTAATATTTTAAGATTCAAACTTAAAAGTGTTGTGATAGGGTAAACAAAAAAAATCTTTACATAAAAGTGGCAAAAATAAATTATGCAACATTTTCAAGATTTTTTTGTGACCTTCATATAACAAAAACCTTCATATAACAAAAACCTTTACTTAAAACTTTACCAAAAATCAACCCATAGTTCATAAAAGCGCCTGTGGTTGAAAGACACACACAGACACATTTGCCATTGTTGTGTTGCCCTTCTTTTTGGCCATTTATTACCAGACAGTGTGAAACATGCTGCCCCTGCTGTTTCTTCCTACACAACCTCTGCTTCTCTCTCATCTCTGTCCCTTTTTGTATCTCTGTTTGTCTGTTTTCACCTCTCTCCAGGTGCTTGTTGCATTCATCAGTTTTTCAGAGACCATGTTGCTGGTGTACCTCAGCTACAAGGTGAGTCAATCAACACATCTGCCCATGGTTTTATCACTAGTACACTATGAGACCCTCTTGGCTTCAAAGAGGTCTGTAATACCTGGAGAGAGCTATCTGTATCTATTAGCATTACCCATTCATTACAATGCTGGCTGCAAACCCTTTTTAGCTTTTTAAGAGCCCTGCCTGACTTTCATTTAGTCAGAAAACATGTCTGATTTTGAATGAATGTCAAAGAAGAAACAAGCTTTGTTAGTTACATTTACATTTACATTTACATTTACATTTAGTCATTTAGCAGACGCTTTTATCCAAAGCGACTTACAATTGGGGGATACATAAAGCGCTTTTGAATGAATGTCAAAGAAGAAACAAGCTTTGTTAGTTACAACTTCTACCAGCTGGAGCTAACTGACGCTAACCAATCATTACTGATGTATTTTTTTTTTCTTTCGTGGAAATGAAATCCCTACTCTTTAGCATACTTTAACAGTGGGGGAAGTCGTGGCCTAATGGTTAGAGAGTCGGACTTGTAACCCAAAGGTTGCAGGTTCAAGTCTCGTATTGTAGGTGGGGGGAGTGAATGTACAGTGCTGTCTTCCACCTTCAATACCACGACTGAGGTGCCCTTGAGCAAGGCACTGAACCACTTTGGATGGGATAAATGCAGAGCACTAATTCTGAGTATGGGTCACCATACTTGGCCACATGTCATGTCACTTTCAAAGATTATTTATAAGGAAATAAAATAGTCTGATTTAAAGGAATATACTTAAGCAAGCTACAAAAACAAGCTCAAAGGGATAGTTCACCTTCAGTTGCTGGTCCCCATTGACTTCCATAGTATGGGGGGGGGGAAATTATATGCAAGTCAATGAGAACCAGCAACTGAAGGTGAACTATCCCTTTAACCGCCATAAGCTGTTTTGACCTGGGGTTTTTTCCAACCGTGATAGAGAGCGATTGATAGAGGAAGAGTTTGTTTGCGTTGAGCTGTTTTGAAGGGACTAAGGGGGCAGAGAAAGCACGAGGCATGTTTGTCCTCCAGACGCCGATAGTGAAGGGATCTCTTAGAGTCTCCTACATCTCGTTTGATCAGAAGAGCATTGCAGTAGTCCAGCCTAGAGATGACAAGGGCCTGGACAACTTCTAGTTACAACTTCTACCAGCTGGAGCTAACTGACGCTAACCAATCATTACTGATGTATTTTTTCTTTCTTTCGTGGAAATGAAATCCCTACTCTTTAGCATACTTTAACAGTGGGGGAAGTCGTGGCCTAATGGTTAGAGAGTCGGACTTGTAACCCAAAGGTTGCAGGTTCAAGTCTCGTATTGTAGGTGGGGGGAGTGAATGTACAGTGCTGTCTTCCACCTTCAATACCACGACTGAGGTGCCCTTGAGCAAGGGGTCACCATACTTGGCCACATGTCACGTCACTTTCAAAGATTATTTATAAGGAAATAAAATAGTCTGATTTAAAGGAATATACTTAAGCAAGCTACAAAAACAATCTCAAAGGGATAGTTCACCTTCAGTTGCTGGTCCCCATTGACTTCCATAGTATGGGGGGGGAAAAATTATATGTAAGTCAATGGGGACCAGCAACTGAAGGTGAACTATCCCTTTAACCGCCATAAGCTGTTTTGACCTGGGGTTTTTTCCAACCGTGATAGAGAGCGATTGATAGAGGAAGAGTTTGTTTGCGTTGAGCTGTTTTGAAGGGACTAAGGGGGCAGAGAAAGCACGAGGCATGTTTGTCCTCCAGACGCCGATAGTGAAGGGATCTCTTAGAGTCTCCTACATCTCGTTTGATCCCCATGCGATGAGCACAACCTGTATCAACACATCTCTCGCGCTCTTTGTTCTGCATTGATTTCTTTCGACACCATCTAGGCCTCTTCACCCACGCAGGGCCCACATGGGTGAGACCTAAACATACATCCAGCTTGTGCAATATGGCAGACGTTTAACACCTTAATTCAGCCACAGGCTCAACTGCAACCGATAAATGAAACATATTTCCGAGTGGGGCGAGGAGAGTGACCTTTAACCCTGCTGCTTGTCATTGGATCAAACCCAATCAAAGCAACTTTTTATCCTTTAATCCAAGAGGTCACACAGACAATAGTGTTTCTTGACCCTGACAAGAGTGTCCTTGTTTCCAGGGCAACGTTTGGGAGCAAGTGTTGCGCATTCCGTTCATTCTGGAGATGATCAGCGCCGTTCCTTTCGTGATCACTGTGAGTACAACAAGTCAATGGGATTTTCATGGACTGCTCCACCTCCAGAATTGGGCCTAACGATCAAAAATGATATTGTTTCTGTCAAACTATTTTATTATTTATTTTTATTATAATATAATAATTATAATAATTGCACATAATATAATTTCTATATAATGATTATAATTTATTTATAAATATATATAAATATAATGTATTAATAATTATATTTTATTAACAATTGCAATTTCGTTTCTATTATTAGTGCCAGTAGTAGTAATTAATAGTAATAATATTTATTATTTTATTGAAAATTAAAATCCTATCAAAGCTTTCTTAAAGATTATAAAATAATTATATTTTACTAACAGTTAGAAAACTATTTTGTTTCTGTTTTTTATTTTTTTTATTAAACATAATAATGATAATAATTAATAGTTTTACTAACAATTTAAAAACTTTAGTTTATGACAGTACTATTATTATTGTTGTTTAATTTTGTTAAACATCATATTATATAGTAATGATTTTTTATTACTAACAATTACAAAACATATTTTGATTCTGGCATTATTCTTATTATTATTATTATTATTATTATTAATCACAATATAATAATAATTAAATTTTACTAACAGTTAAAACTATTTTGTTTCTGTTATTTTTTATTTTAATAAACATAATAATAATAATAACAAAACAACAATAATGTTTAATTTTATTATTTACCATTATTATTACAATAAATCAGTATAGGCTGATTAAAATTTTACTAGCATTCTAAATTTGCATTTTTAACATTATTTTCATAACAGTCTTTACCTGTGGTTATGTGTGAATAATCCAGGCTGAATCAGTGAGAAAGTGAGTTGCATGACTGATTCAGTTCATGATTCAGATTGATTATTCCTGTTTGAATAGTCTGATTCATTAAAAAGGACTGTACCAATTGAAATAGAAAGCTGTCGTGTTACATAATTTACATATGCTTAGAAATAGCTAAAATATGTGTATTGTTTGCCATGATGCTGAAGATTCATCAACGGCGCAGCAGTGCTCCTGAATTGTGGTGGTAGAAACTGTGTGTGTTTCAGCTGTATCACAAAACTCTTTGAATTAAAGGAAATGAAGGTTTTTTTTCTTTCCAATCAGGTGATTTTGCCCTCCCTCAGAAACTTGTTCATTCCTGTTTTCCTGAACTGCTGGCTGGCCAAACACGCTCTTGAGAACATGATTGTAAGAAATGAAGCCTATCTTCTATCCCTTATTCCTGAGCAATTGTGTCAGTGTGTATCCACTTTCATCACAAAGCTCTTATTTTCCTGTCCATCTCTATCTCACTTCCTCCTCATGCCTTATTTTCCTGAATGCATCTGTCCTCAACTGCTGAAAGCTCGCTGGTTATCGAATTTGCCAGAGCTCTACATTATTGATTTTGGATTTTTATCATAAGTACATAGGTGGAAATCCCGGGGGGGTCGGGGGGGGGGGGAACAGGACCCCCACTACCTGAGGGTTGTCCCCCCTAAAAATATGATTAAAAACCAGTTTGTGTATTGTAAATAACAATGTTTTATACCAGGGATCCTCAAATCTGGCCCACAGGATCCACTTTCCTGCACAGTTTAGCTCTAACTCCAAACACACCTGAGCATGCTAATCAATGTCTTCAAGATCATTATAAAATCACAGGTAGGTGAATTTGATCAGGGTTGGAGCTAAACCCTGCTGCGCATTGGCCCTCCAGGGCAAGATTTGAGGAACCCTGTTTTATACTTTAAATAATTGTGTAAGTAGTAAAACGACACAAACGGGGCAAAAATGTGTTTTACGTTTAGAAACATTTCGAGTCTCCCCTCCCTTGCCTCATAGTGCTTTGGTTCAAATGCATGCTTTCCTCTTTTACATCACCTACACACACACCAGTCCGGTGAGAGAGAACAAAGCCAATAGTTGTGGAACTCCAAGGCTTTCAATGCTATTTTATTCACTTAAACATCAGATGAAGTACAGGTAGGTGAATTTGATCAGGGTTGGAGCTAAACCCTGCTGCGCATTGGCCCTCCAGGGCAAGATTTGAGGAACCCTGTTTTATACTTTAAATAATTGTGTAAGTAGTAAAACGACACAAACGGGGCAAAAATGTGTTTTACGTTTAGAAACATTTCGAGTCTCCCCTCCCTTGCCTCACAGTGCTTTGGTTCAAATGCATGCTTTCCTCTTTTACATCACCTACACACACACCAGTCCGGTGAGAGAGAACAAAGCCAATAGTTGTGGAACTCCAAGGCTTTCAATGCTATTTTATTCACTTAAACATCAGATGAAGTGATTATTTTCTCTTTAATATTGATGATGCCAATGCATTTTTCGATCAGTCGCTATGTTAGCAATAATAACTTGATGGAAAGGGTTGCCAGGTTTTTTACACCAAAACCCTCCCAATTGCTACCCAAAACTAGCCCAAACTAACCGCGTTTCGAGGGGGTCCCCCGGTAAAAATCGCATTCCAGGGACTAAAATACACATTATTGGGGTCGCGGACATGAAAAACAACCCGCGGCAGCAGTGATAAAGTAGCCCAATTCCACAGAAAAACAACGGACTTGGCAATACTGTGACCAATGGACACGAGCGCTGTCGCAGCACAACCACAACAGCTTGAAGTTGTCTAATTTGGCACGATCTCCCTGCTGCACTAATAGTAGTAAGGCTTTCCTCTGTGTATACATATCATTACAAGTACAATTTTAGCTGTATTTGTCTCCCCTTCAAAAATCACTCTTGAGAAATGTTATGTTTATTCCCCCGTTAGACGAAATGTACGCCCCTGCATAAGTACAAGCACAATGGCACTGTGTTATTAAACGTCTCACTGTCTCTCATCTCTGCCTTCTTTTATCTCTCTGTTTCTCTTCTCCTTCATGTTGTTTTCAGAATGACCTGCACAGAGCGATTCAGCGAACACACTCGGCCATGTTCAACCAGGTGCTCATCCTCATCAGCACCCTGGTCTGCCTCATCTTCACTTGGTGAGAGAAAAACCAAAACAGGGCCTAAAACTGATTTCTGACCATAAGAAAATTCCTTCTTCATATTGGGGATATACTGTATGTATGTGTGTATAGCCTATATATAATAATTTGTACACATCCAAACCTGTATGATTTTTTATTTTTTTTTACTTTCATTGTACAAACAAAACAGTTCTTCAAAATATCTTCTTTTGTGTTCTGCAGAAGAACGATTTTCATACGGGATTGGAACGACACAAGGGTGAATAAATATTGACTGAATTTCATTTTTGATACTGTTAAGGTGCAGTATCAAAAACAGATCATTTACAATAGGTCAGTGAGAGAGCATAAAATGATTGCATAAACTAAATAGTGCTTTTGGTGCAAGAAATGTTATAAGTGGACATGTAGACATGTAAGAACAAGGTCTTTTTGCATTGTACATTGCAGAATGGGAACTAGTGTGACAGTGCTGCTGTCTGTGTGACTGGTAATTGACAGTAGTTGACAGGATGATGTTTCTAAAGTACTGATTAATTAAACACCATGTTTTGTGTGTGTTCTCTTGTTCCATGACGTAAATAGCAGGGATACTGGGTACTGGTGCGTTTGTAAAAAAAAAAGAAGGGGGAGAAATGAATGACCTTTTCACCACTGACAGCTGCATGTTGACTCAACCGGCCTTTCAACACTGAGCAAACCCATACACACACACACTGGCTGTACTGAAAGATAACCCACATACGAACACACAAGCAGGATTCGCATCATGTTGTCTTGCGCGTGGCTCACCACACAGTTATTGAGTTTTGGCTCGTGTTTATCACAGTTTGCTCCAAACCATCCGGTGATGATATAAAATACAAATCCCGGAAAACCTGTCCACCTGAAAAGCCTTTCAAGGAATAGTTTATTCAGAGATTATTTACTCAACACCATGTCCATTCCCGTATGCTGTTATTTTTCTTCCATGGGACACAAGTAGAAGTTTTTAAGAATATAACGGTTCTTAGAGACCACGTCTGTCAGGCTCTAAAAAGCTTTTAAAATAGCATCATACAGGTTTGGAACAACATGAAGGTGAGCAAATAATGACAGACTTTTCATTTCTGGGTGAGCTGTGCCTTTAAATCTACATGTAAACTGTCCTTTTCTCTTTCTTTTCCAGTATTTGTGGTATTCAGCACTTGGAACGAGCAGGGAACAACCTGACGCTCTTTGACTCTCTGTATTTCTGTGTTGTCACCTTCTCTACGGTGGGCTTTGGTGATGTTACACCTCAGATCTGGCCCTCTCAGCTGCTGGTGGTCATCATGATCTGTGTGGCTCTTATAGTTCTACCAATACAGGTAAACAGACACACTCAGACAATATACTGTATATACGTATGTCACTGAATAATTCATGCAACTAACTCAGCAAGTCGATTCTGTACTTAAGAGTTAGTCATTGAATTATTCACTCAACCAATTTGTTGAAAAACCCTGATTCATTCAGGAACAACAGCACACCACCACTATGTTTTGCTTGGTGACTTCTTGTTTATTGAACTGTTTGTTTACAGATATATCACACTCGCTGCCTCCTCTTTGTCTGAATATCAGCAAGTTTACTGTACGTATGTGCATACATGTAAGCATGTTATATGCACAGTTGTGACATCCACATTTAATGCATTGCTGAATACCCTAAGTTATCATTTTCTGTGTGTACAATATCCTGCGATGGCAGTATAATCATAGCAATATTTTGGCATCTTGCAGCCCAAAACAAGAAACATGGAAGCAGTTTACCCATTTGGATATTTTTAATCAACAGATGTTGACAAAGGAAGCAACTGATCTTAGGAGCAACTGTGGTTGAGTGAGAAATACTAGAGTAAACAGTTAATAATGAGTACAGACAGTCACTTTTCCTTTCTTCCTTTTATGTCACTATCAGTGATAGAAATTAACTTTTACATTTCCTGGCACATTTTTTTTTACCTTTATAGGGACAAAGGTAATGCATAATTGCATCATCTTTTTGTCAGATTCTTATTTAATCAATACATTCATTTAGAAAAATTAGACGCTATAGGGCTGCTACTAATCAATTGAAATCAACATCAACAAAAAACATCATTGCATTGTATTTACGGTTTAATTCAGCCAGAGTTATGCATAATTAATATGCCAGAAGTGGCATAAATGCATTTACACTGCATTTATAATTGCATAAATAATCTTATGAGATTAGTGTTTTAAATATAAAATTCTGAGTATGGAAATTTTAAATGATATTTTAAAAATGAAACTAAAACAGTAGGCGGCCGAAAAAGTCTTAATGTGTCTTTGAGTGAAGCAGTGTTTTTATGAATGGGTCATTGAATCATTTGCTCACCTGATTCATTGAAAACACATTCATTCATTCATTCAGTTATGATGGTTATACTTTGTTTGAAACTACTGTCATTGATGAAATA
The DNA here is from genome assembly GCF_001515645.1 of Sinocyclocheilus grahami. Lineage (NCBI taxonomy): Eukaryota > Metazoa > Chordata > Actinopteri > Cypriniformes > Cyprinidae > Sinocyclocheilus > Sinocyclocheilus grahami. Next base: position 631,944 of record NW_015505443.1, on the reverse strand, counting down.
GACCAAAACAGGTAATTTTCTCAAAAGTACAAGTTGTTAATGAACTTTTTTTTTAATTGAAATGTTGTATAAAACCATTATCAGATTTGCAATAGCACTGATATTTGAGGAAAAACAACACTATTACTTGTGTGAAATGGTATAAATATTAAAAACAAAACTTCATAGAGGAACTATTTTGCCCCTACATCTAAAATTTTAGAGGCGTTTTTAGTTCATTTTGGTTGTATTTTTTCCCCACGCTCCTTTTAATTTCAGACCCTTGTCACAGTCCAATAATTACCGATTGGTCCAAAACCAACCTTTAAGTTCACTGTAAAACACCAGGTTCACTGTAAAAAAAAATGATATGATCAAAAAGTCATGGCAATATCTGTTTTTAACTTTCAGCTTAATTATTCTTTTTAATTCAACTAGACAAGATTTTAAAATATATATTTGAAATTATTTGATTATACTAATATTATTGATTATACTTAACAATTTAATTAAAATATATATACCTTTTTTATACAGCAATGTCCAATAATTACCGATTGGTCCAAAACCAACCTTTAAGTTCACTGTAAAACACCAGGTTCACTGTAAAAAAAAATGATATGATCAAAAAGTCATGGCAACATCTGTTTTTAACTTTCAGCTTAATTATTCTTTTTAATTCAACTAGACAAGATTTTAAAACATATATTTGAAATTATTTGATTATACTAATATTATTGATTATACTTAACAATTTAATTAAAATATATATACCTTTTTTATACAGCAAACATTATTTATACTGTATATATTTTACACTGCCCATTTCAGTAATTCATATCAAACTGTAACTTCATATACTAGTGACACAAACCTCAAAAGTCATCTTAATACAATACATCTGTCCCACTTGATTATCACATCAAACTTTCGGCAAGTTCGCATGAAGAGCTTTGAAACTGTGCAGAATTTAGGTACATTGTGTGAATTACTCTGAAACATTTACAGAGAGCTTAGTGAATGAAAGAGAGTATTTTATCCTGACTTCACTCAGTTTCCTCAACAGTAGTTCTGCATTGTTCTTTCACACAACTTCACATAATTTCAACTGTCAGACATTTTATGCAAATATTGTGTGGTTATGATGACAAAAGCACTGAGCTGAATCACTTTTGTGCATAAGGTCCCATGAGACGCGTCACAGCTGGTGGTTTTCACAGTCTGACACACACAAGTGCACAGACGTACACTTCCATGTACACAGCGCTTTAATGATACACGTTTCACATCCCTCTTCAACATATACCATGTATTACTGACACACACTCACCCAAATAAGTCTCACACACACTCGCTCACGAGCGCCAGCCATCCGCCGGGCTGAGGAGAGAATGAGATGAGAGCGAGCTTGTCTTTCATGTGTGATGTGAGGGCTTCCCTGCCAGCTTCCTCTTTGGGAGGCTGGTATGTTTCCGCCACACAGGAAATGGCAGTGGCTCCAGCTCCAGCAAGGCCGTCCTACTCTTTTCATCTACAAATACCAGGTGACATTTACTGCTGCTCCCTACACACAGCTGGTGTGCGAGCGTTACAGCCGAGGCTGTGTTTGTTTCTGGCCTGACAGGGGAAATCTCCAGTATGGCTCATGGCCCGCAGAGAGCCATCTAACCACACAGACTGACGGCAGCCTCCGTATCCCATTGCTCCCTGTGCACACATTGCAATGGGTTTTTTTTATTCGAAGCTTTTCTACTGCAATTAAACAGTGCCAAATCTCAATTCCCAAATACCCTTGCCTGAAAGCCTCTGAATAGCAGACATTACCCACAACTCGCAATAAAACACCTCGAATCTTAGCTGAGAATCCCTTTATGAACTCAATACCAGGAGCAAAGCACTTCTGTCAGACATTTACGCCCTCTGTTAAACAGGCGTCTGAGCGCTTTTGCACAGAAACACATAAAAGAAACTCACTGCTAATATCACCCAAACAATCCACAACACATGCAGTCCATAAGACAACCAACATGATCCACATCACCACCAATATCTACACACCAGTGGTGGACGAAGAAAAACCACGGACATTTGAAATCAGTAACACTGATTATATCGTTACATTAGCACCTGTCAAAGAGGGGGAGGGGGTATATTAGGCAGCAAGTGAGCAATCAGTTCTTGAATTTCATGTGTTGGAAGCAGGGACATGGGTAAGTGAAAAGATCTGAGGACTCTGACAAGGGCCAAATAGTGATGGCAGTGCTCTCTAAAACGGCAAGTCTTGTGGGGTGTCCCGGTATGCAGTGGTTATTACCTACCGAAAGTGGTGCAAGGAAGGAGAACTGGTGAACCTGCGTCAGGGTCATGGGCGCCCAAGACTCATTGATGCATGTGGGGAGCGAAGGCCAACACATCTGGTCTAAACACAAAAGCTACAATAGCTCAAATTGCTGAATAACTTAACTCTGGCCAAGATAGAAAGGTGTCAGAACACACAGTTTTCTGCGTAGCTGCAGACCAGTCAGTGCCCATGATGACCCCTATCCACCTCTGAAAGCATCTATCTACCTCCAAAAGCATCAAAAGATCAGGTGGATGGCCCAGTCCGTGTGTGTTGTTTACCTAAGGAAGATATTGCAGCAGATGCACAATGGGAATAAGGCAGGCTGACGCAGGCAGTGTTTTGCTCTGGACAATATTCTGCTGGGAAACTTTGGGTCCTGCATTCATGTGGATGTTATTTTGACACGTTCCACCTACCTAAAGATGGTTGCAGACCATGTTTGCAATGGCAATAGCCTCTTTCAGCAGGATAATGCACAATGTCACATTGCAAAAACTGTTTAGGAATGGTTTGAGGAACATGACAAAGAGTTCAAGGTGTTGCCTTGGCCTTCAAATTTCCCAGATCTCAATCTGATTGAGCATCTATGGGGTGTGCTGGACCAACAAATGCAATCCATTGAGGCTCCACCTCGCACCTTGCAGGTCTTAAATGATTTGCTGCTAATGTCTTGGTGCCAGAGACCACAGGACATGTTCAGAGGTCTTGTGAACTCCATGCCACCTTTTAGTTTGCTCACATAACTTAATTTCACATATAGTTATCTCAGGTTCTGATAACCCGACTGAAGCCATGTGTAGTCTGATGCCTCTTTGTAAAACCGTCTTAACAAAGCTTTGTTCACTTGGATTTCCCGTAGTTTGAGCAGTTGGCTTTCTTGTGGATGGAGCGACAGAAGTCTGGAGGGAACTACAGCCGCTATCGTGCCCAGACCGAGAAGCATGTGGTGTTGTGTGTCAGCTGTCTCAAGATAGACCTACTCATGGACTTTCTCAACGAGTTCTTCGCTCACCCCAGACTGCAGGTGGGTATGCGTGTGCGTATGTCCATTCGCACATGTAAATGTGTGTACGGTCATGCTAATTTGAGCTCAGACAGCCTGCTGTGCGCTGGTTAATCCTCTTCAGGAGCACTGGAAGCTGAGGTTCATGTACTAGGATTAACTGAACATCAAATTGAATTTCATCAAGCTATTTATGTGTGTATGATCCGGGTTTCATTAGCTTGCAGTGTCTGTCTGACCTCGTTTTCTACTAACTTGAGCTCATCATGTCCAGGACTACTATGTGGTCATCTTATGTCCCGCTGAGATGGACGTCCAGGTGCGAAGGGTACTGCATATCCCGCTATGGGCTCAGAGGGTCATCTACCTGCAGGGATCTGCTCTCAAAGACCAAGACCTAATGAGGGCAAAGTAAGACCTGCTGAATAAATATATAAACAATGCTAGTCACCTGATGTGAAAAAGAAGTGTGCTTAATTGTATTGAATGTGCACTTGTAGTGTACTTCAATTCGAAAAGGGGATTTTAAAAACTGTACTTGCAGATGCTATAATATTAATGAAATAACTTTGATGTATTTAAAGAGTCACACTGATGACACTTAAGTAATCCTTTAATAAGTGCATGTTGTAATAATATCAAATTAAAAGATTTACTTCTAAGTACATTTTAAATCATTGTTTTAAAGATGTACGCCTATTTTGATGTGTTGACTACCATACTGAAGCACATTTAAAACAGTTGATTGTAATTTTAACTGTGGTGTGTTATTCGATATTACATTTAAATGTATTATATTTTAAATGCAATAAATTGCAACTTTGTCATTACAAATGTGTAGTTACAAATATATTTAAATACATGGTATACAAGTTACAATAGAAATTACATAAAAGTATATTTTAGTTTACCATAAATGCTCGCCTAACCCTAACCCTAACATTCAGCAGTAGGCCTACACTTTAACCATATTTCAATGACAAAAGAAGTAAAGAGTAAATTACAGTACAATTACTGCTATACGTCCTGTATGTTTATTGAACTTGTGTCTTTGTTGTATTGTATTTATTTTCTGCTATTGCTTGTAATTTGGTTATCTGTAGAAAAGATTTGTGTGTGTTTTGAGTTTTCAGGTAGCAAGCTAACAGCTTAGCCTGATAGCTTAGCATAGCAGCGCTAACAGGTTAAGAAAACCTTTTTTTATCAGCTACAACTCACACTTCCTATTATTTTATTTTTTATTTTTTTTCCTGAGGGATGAGTTGGAGTTATATTTTGAGGTTATTCATAGCATGCCACAGATATCAGATGAGCACTTTTGGAAACTGAATTGCATCTTTTAATTTCTGTTCACTGTCTTTCTCTCTTTTACCCCCTTCCATTTTCCCCTGTTATGGAACCTGGCCCTGTTTCTCTGACCTCTTTTTGTCGTGATTGGCTGCAGGATGGATGATGCCGAGGCCTGTTTTATCCTAAGCAACCGGTTTGAAGTGGACCGCTTTGCCGCTGTATGTTCCCCTCCAACTCAATAGTCTCACCTTTTTTCCATTCTGCTTTTCAACCCTCTCATTTCCAACCAGAAAATAGGAAGCAGCAATTTCAAACATCTCCAGTATTAGCCTGTTTCTCTTTCACTCTCCCTGCTGGTCTCACATTTTGACAGTTCAGCATGAAATGCTTTATCCTGAAGGCAGTTGTAAGTGACGTTTGGGAAGGTAATTGGTTGTCTCTCATGAAACCTGTCAAGAAAACGTCAGGGTCATATTTCAACCCAAAATCAAAAGAAATAAGCATTAAATATATTTAGCATTAAGAAAAGGAGACCTAAATTTGCATTAATTCCCTTCTCCCATAACTGCAATTACCTTAATGTAAAAAAAAAAAAACACGTCATTACTGTAATATAAAAAGATATATTATCTAAATGTGTATTTTTTCATCATGTGATATTTGATGTACTACCTCATAAAAATTTAAATATAGCTCGTCTAAATTATTAAACAAGAACAATTAAGTAAAAATCCAAAGTAGATGTCTGGAATTTGGTGGAAAATGTGCTTAATAATTTTACATTAAAAAAATATCTTAATGGTCTTAAAAATAGGCTTTATTTTCTTTTTGCTAAATATAATTTCCTGATTTTTTTCTTTTGATTTTGTGGTGAAATGTGGCCTCTACATGTTTTAATGAGATGCACCTAGTTGTCAGGCACTTTAGATGTTAATTTCTCTGTAAAGAGGGTAATGGCTGGTACATAAGAGCAGACACTATGACTAATGGTATACTTCTGTTCATGTTTTTCTTTGTCACAGGACCATCAGACCATTCTTAGGGCCTGGGCCGTGAAGGACTTTGCCCCAAACTGCCCTCTCTACGTGCAGATCCTCAAACCTGAGAATAAGTTCCACATCAAGTTCGCAGGTCAGCGTGCAAAATGTGTTTCTCTCAGGGATGCAGGTGTACTAAAGAGTATGATATTTGATGCGCTTCGTACATGTGTGAGTGTGTTGAGAGGCAGCTCCTTCCATCTGAAGCCCTGTCCTTCAACACTCAACCCATTTTATATCCCTCTTCAGTTGTGGAAATGTGGATAATGCTTTTTACTTTCCTAGTCTTCCCATTCCCCATGTCTGCTATAGATTATGTGTGTGCAGGCCAATGTTGTTATTGTTAATGAAAACTAGTGTAAATTTACTTGTTACTAGTTAACTACTCAAACTGCTTTACTAATTATTAATGTGAGGAATGTTAATTGTCAATACTTAAAATTGGCATATAAAAATTATTATTTCAGGATAATTTAAGGCATATGTTTCTCTTTTCTCCTTTTTTGTCTAAACAGTGTAAGATTATTCTTGCCCGATGTAATACAAATAAGAAGTACTCAGATTAGATTATCTGAAAGCATTAGTTTCTGATGAAGTCATTGTACACAGATTTAAAAAGATTTTTTTTAAAAACTGTACTGAAAACAAAAAATAAAAATAAAACATATAAACAAAATGCAAGATATTAATGCACTGTTAAAATGAACTAAAACAAAACTGGAACAAAACAAGATAAAATATTCAACACCATAATAACCGGGCATCCACTGGTACCATATTAGTAGTAGTAGTCGTGTAGTCGATAATTCTCCTATTTAGTAGCAGGACCTTAAAGTGTGGTGTATTGCACATCTCATGTTTGTGGAATTGCTGTGGTGTGTGTGTGAGGGTTATTTTAGGATGATTACCAGGAAATGATATGGAGAATTTCTCGGTGCACTAGAATGTGAGGTGAGGCAATGATTCGAGATCCAAATTGCAGCTGCCGCCGCCGCTCCACTGAGCAGCAGATGAAAAATGTGAAGAAGATGCATTGTTCTCTCCTCTCATGTGAAGACCCACATTTGTACGACCTGTAGCACCGCATTACCTGTGTCTGTGATGCTGAGAGCAAGATGGTCTGCCCAGCATAGGTGGTGGCACTTGTTTTAGAGTCAATGAGAAGGCGGAGGAGGAAAGGACAGGATGAGTCAGTGGCTGAGGCAGCTGGATGTTTACCCAGAGATCAACCACAGATTACACACTATCACACAATCTGTCAATCGAACCCAGAGCTGCTGGTCACCCATCAGAAGAGAATGAGAACGTTTCCTTGCTGCCTTATCAGTCAGTGACTTGACACTAAAATTCATGCATAAATACATCTTTATTTTTGGTGTAATGACATCTTGATTCACAAATGTTTCAGTAATGTTCATTGTTTTGGATGCATCTTTTGACTGGAACATGTGAAAAAGTACATTTTGCATACTTACTATGGAAATAATAAGAATATTCTTAAATGCAAAGTGAGCAAAGTCGGCGTCAGTGCTTGGCGGAGGGCGTGCTTGAAGCTTGGTGCTGACTGTCATAGTGACATCAGGCAATCACATTACTTTTCTGGTGTTGCATGAATGCGATTGGCTAGTGTCTACGCTATGGTATTTGCATGAAGGTGATCTGATTGGTTGACGCCTACGTTGGTGCTTGAAAAGTTTTTTCAACTTCTGCCGCAAGCAATGCCAGTGACACAATGCAACGGACCCACAATTCAGTTCGGCAACGCATGACGTATATTTTAACTTTAAATGTAATATCAAATAACACACTACAGTTAAATTTACAGTCAAGTCAATGTGCTTTAGTACAGTGTTTCCCAACCTTTTTTTAGTCGCGGCACCCTTTGGAAATTTTAACAAACTTGTGGCACCCTACAAAATTAATTTTGTCACAATATTTGAATTTCTAACTTCGATGTGATAATTTGAAAAGTATAGATATTCGGTACAACAGGGAAGAACTGCAGAATATAATGTCATACAGATATTCTTTATATTATTAAAAGGGGTGGTTGATTGCGATTTCACTTTTTTAACGTTAGTTAGTGTGTAATGTTGCTGTTTGAGCATAAACAATATCTGCAAAGTTGCAGCGCTGAAAGTTCAATGCAAACGGAGATATCGTCTTTTAAAATTCTGGCAGTTTAATGCCTACAGAAACGGCTGGGTAATGTCATACAGATATTCTTTATATTATTAAAAGGGGTGGATGATTGCGATTTCACTTTTTTAACGTTAGTTCTGTCAGGACCACTATCGTCAAAATGATAGATACTTAGCATAAAGTTTGGTTTGGCGGTATGGTTCTGTTCTGGGCAAAAAACCTCCCTGCCCATCCATGCAGCCTGTCATGAATGAGCAGGGAGAGCAACAATAATAACCCCCCCAGGGTTAACAGAACAGAACAAGGCAGATATCATTAATGTACTCAATGATATTTAAGTGTAACACTTTATTCAAGATAAAGGAGTCTGATTAGCAAGGAATATCAGAAAGCTAAGTCCTGACTGTGGCAAAAGGTGGAGCTGGGGATGGAGGAGGGTAATTTGCTCCGAAGCAAGCTGAAAAGCTGCTGAATAATACTGAATACAGCTTATATAGGAATGCCGCGATAGGTGTGGTATTCCTATAGGTAGATGTGATCAGCTGAGAATCAGCTGATGCAAGCTTGACTCACGTGACCTGCCAGAACTAACGCTAAACCTTAATTTAGTGTGTAATGTTGCTGTTTGAGCATAAACAATATCTGCAAAGTTGCAGTGCTGAAAGTTCAATGCAAACGGAGATATCGTCTTTTAAAATTCTGGCAGTTTAATACCTACAGAAACGGCTGGTAGGGACTACAACGAGCTTCTTCCCAGGTCTGTTATGTCACAAACCCAGATAAACCCTGCCCCCGGGAACACGCAGCAAAGGGGGCGAGGCCATGCTGCGCTGCTTTACAGAAGAGGAAGAGAAAACTAGAGGTGCACGTAAAAATCTGTTCATATATGAATCGCGATTCTGTCTTCTAACGATTCTAATGGATTCGCTGACCAATCTCAGCCCATCGCGTATTTCTGAGGGAGGGGCTTCATAAAAACAGGAAATAATCTAGGCATTTGTTAGAGAAGGGACAGAGCGGTGTAGAATAAAGGTAAATTATTTGAAAAATAATGCGTTTTTTTAAAAATGAAGCATGAACACATGTTAGACTGCACCCCATAAACACAATCAAAACAAACTGTTCCAATTATACACTTATTTTCACATAGCTATGAGAAGCGTTATACATGGACGTGCGTACGGTTGCTGTGCTGTATCAAAGCTTTAATCAGAATAAAACCATATATTAAAAGCTAACAGAAGCAGTAGCATTTACAAATAACAGTGTATCTAAAAGTATGAGACAACAACAAACAAACATACCATTAAGAGCAGTGCTTGCACAGGTTCTGCGGGATCCTCTTCATTAATATTCTCTGCGTCTCAATTGGGCTCAGATTGATAAGCAATATAGAGGACGTCATTGTTTACAATAAAACCGAAGCACATTCTGAGCTTGAGGGGCGGGATGTTCAGAAACGCTGTAGAGGCGGTTTAGCGAATCACAACACACTGAGCCAGCTGACCAATCTCAGCCCATCGCGTATTTCTGAGGGAGGGGCTTCATAAAAACAGGAAATAATCGAGGCGTTTGTTAGAGAAGGGACAGATCGGTGTGGAATAAAGATTAATATTCTCTGCGTCTCAATTGGGCTCAGATTGATAAGCAATATAGAGGACGTCATTGTTTACAATAAAACCAAAGCACATTCTGAGCTTGAGGGGCGGGATGTTCAGACACGCTGTAGAGGCGGTTTAGCAAATCACAACACACTGAGCCAGCTGACCAATCTCAGCCCATCGCGTATTTCTGAGGGAGGGGCTTCATAAAAACAGGAAATAATCGAGGCGTTTGTTAGAGAAGGGACAGATTTTTTAGTTTTTCAGGTAGGTCTAACAGTAGGGGTAAGATATTTAAAAAAAATTTACCAATTGTCCAAATACTGTTTAGTCCTAGAAAGCTATTATTATCAGAACACGTGAGCATAACGGTTAGCAGATCAATGAATGAGAGGGCAGCGTTACCAGAGTTGCCCATATACCACACCATGTTACAACACAGTAGGGCTATTGCAGACAGAAACAATACTGTACTACATAGATGTTTCCTGTCGGTTATATATTTGAGTGGGCTTTGCTGTTCCGATTCGCATGAATGGTATACGAG
>NW_015505443.1:556980-621991 GCF_001515645.1 Sinocyclocheilus grahami | reverse complement strand
TCGCGTATTTCTGAGGGAGGGGCTTCATAAAAACAGGAAATAATCTAGGCATTTGTTAGAGAAGGGACAGAGCGGTGTAGAATAAAAGTAAATTATTTTTTTGAACATTTTAGCAATTTAAAAATATGAAAAAATGATTTTTTTACACGGCACCCCTGCTCTCGACAGACGGCACCCCGGTTGGGAAACACTGCTTTAGTATGACATCAAAATAAGTGTACTTCTTAAAAGCATGACAAAAGATTTTTAAAATAATGATTTAAAATGTACTTTAAATAAAACTTTTAACAGTATTTCAGTGTGCACTTTTTTAAAAAGTTTGTTAAGAATCAGGAAAGTGTCTCTCTGTAAGTACACTTAAGTAGCCTTTTATTCCATTAATATTATATTATCTGCAAATACAGTTTTTTTTTAAATATACTTGAAAGATTTTTAACACAATTAAGTACACTTCTTTTTCTCAAGTGTGTGTATGAAGTATGAGTGTATGAGTGCTATCAAGTGATGAAATATACTAAATATGTTGATCCTTTAACAACATATCAACAGACCACGGCATGACAGCCAGCATCAGCTGACGCTCAGCTGATTGTAACTCCTCCCACTACAATTAAATAAGATATATAAATTAATCCATACTCACACTTGCCTTAGTCTGTCACACAAGCATAAGTTTATAGACATGCGCTTACCCTCCTCCATCCCCAGCTCCTCCTTATACAGACATGATCACTTAGCTTGTTTGTCCTTGGAAATTAGCTATCAGCTAATCATTGCTTAATCTTGTACAGACCTGTATCACTTCTGCATGGAATTTTATATCTGTTGCATATTAAAATTCTGGTAATTGCATTAGGCTTCGGGGGTTTCAAACCTCAGTGAGGTTTGCTTGTGGACAGCTCAGAATCTGAACTCTTCAGAGCAAAGCCTGCCTCCAAAATAATGTTCAGGACCTCAACAATAATCTTAATCAAACGGAGTGGTCCTGACTGAAATATAAGACTATTTTCAACACAAAATATGGCAATTTACAAATTGACAAATCCAAATTTGGAGTAATTTGTGGATTATCTAGGAATTATTTCATATTATATTGGCAGAATGCATAACAGATCATTTTAAACGGATGCTTTACACAAAAAATTAAAATATGAAGCCGTCTTACCAGACTATAAAAACATTGGACATACATTCCCAAAAGTATGTTTTTCCTCTGATGCATTTGCCAAATGTTTGTTTTATCTGCTCTATCGGCAACATGTCAGCAGGATCGTGAATAAGAATGTGCTTCTTTTATTGAGAGTTATGGTTGAAATGACACTTGCGATATACATACTTGTGTTTCATATCAGTCAGAGGTGGTTATCCCCTGTGGGCGGCATGGTGGTTTGGTGGTTTACAGAGTGCTTGCTTCTTGACAGTTCGGCGGAACGCATCAATATGCAGCTTTTCTATGCATGGCGGGCGTGTTGTGACACTGCCTGGAATATACAGTATGCACTAAGTGGCTGAGTGGGTGGCATAAATGAGTATGGCTGGAGACTTGACTTCAGCTCTACAAATAGCTTAATCGCACCTTAATGTTCGTATCGATGCAATAGAAGCTCACAGAGTGGTTTGTCTGAGTTTGTTTACATCTCATACGGTTATTCTGGGACTTCTAGACCACTGTTTGTTTTGTTTGACTTTTGCTGCGTTAATTGATTTTCTTTTCCTCTCTGTGGGCATGTTTGGAAATAGTAACTGGCTGCTTTGCTGCTTCCAGTTCTGCAGCGTGTTAGCGTAGCTATATCAACAGCCTGGTCATTCATAAACATAACCGGCATGCTGCTTTAATTAATGCTAATGGCAGAGAAGTGGAACTGTTGTTGGCGTCTTGCTGGGGTTCACAGAATGACCGCAATCTCTCACGGCTACACTCCTCGAACGGGGACAGAAACAGAAGCTTTAGAGAAAAAAGGACTCTAGAAACACAATTATCACAGTGTTCTAACCTGCTGTGCCATGGCCCCACTTCAGTCGAGGTCAACGTGCGCTTTCCGAGGCTGCTCGAAATGAGGGAGTTGGTGGAGGAGATGAAGTGGTTGAGCAGAAAGGGTCTGCATGAGGAGGAACAGAGGTCTTTAATTCACCGTTTGATCTTTATGAGTGAACATCTTCAAGTGCTGCCTCCACTACTTCAGCCTGACGTGGAGAATAATTCAAAGAACAAGCCTTATTTATTTATTTATGAAGTTACAATGACAATGAGAGAAATTATATTGTTTAATTAATAACCTAAAGACAAAAAAAGAAAAGAAAAAAGAAGCCTTGTTAATAATTGATTAACATCAATAATCAGAATCCGTTTATTGGCCAAGTGTGTTTGTTGTGGCATTGGAAATGACAGTAATTTACATATATACAAGATACAGAATGTGGATGTACACAAATATAGTTAACACAGTTTACACAACTATATGTACAAGTTGGTAATGGTATTTACATTGGTAAAAAGGGACAGTGTTGTTTGTGCAGGATTATAAATATAGATTGTATTAAAAGTTATGAGCAGAAAAAATAAGTAGCTATTGCAAATGGCATAAATAATAAATAACAAATATGAGTTGTACATATTGTGCTCAGTAGAATTGGTCGCAATATGTATAAGTCATATTTATTTATGCCATCCATTTAACCCCCCAAATAAAGAAGGAATGAACAACAAAATAAAAAAGAAAATCCTAAGTAATTCATTTATTTTAGAAATGTTTTTTTGTTTGTTTGTTTTCAGCAATAACTAAGAATAAACAGCTAAAAATAAATAGACAAAGCAATGTTAGTCAAAACAATATTAGTTCAGTAACTTTAGATAACAAGAAAAGAACAAAAACATTTTTAGGAATGACAGTAGAAAATAAAAACACAAAACTGTAAATAAACAACAAATAGACAAAACAATGTCTAGCAAAACAATATTATGTGAATAACAACACTTTGACTAAATAAAACAAAAAAGAAAAGACTATAACAAACAATGAATACCAAAATATAAAACAATGTCGGTCAAAACAATACTACTTGTATAACAAGATTAGACAAGAAAAAACTAAACAAAAACATTTTATTTTATGTTCACCAGTAACGTAATAAAATCATAAAACAATAATTAAACATTTAATAGACAAAACGATGCTTATCAAAACAATAACAAAAAAAATTACAAAACAATTAGCCTAATTTAGTCGAATAACACTATATTTTAGCTTCAAAGCTGAAATTTAGCTAAATTGTTTCACAGAGAACAATCAGTCCTACTCTCCTCCTGATTTTCCTCATTTCACAATTTTACCTTCAATCCGTGATTTTGCCTACGCATTTCTCTGAATTGACTCGGACAACAATCGGAGCATTCTTCTCTCCTTGGGCGAGTAACGTGATTGAATAGATGTCAGTAAAATCCAGCTATGGTTGTGTCAGTTGTTCCTGGCCTGTCATATAAAAAACTATTCATTAAAAAAAACCCGCTGGTTGGTATTTTCTTAAATCCACTCTCAGAGAAAAAATAACATTGTACTAGCGCAACATAATAAATTCCAAGCATACTGTACATGGTTAACACATCCACCCTAATAAAGCAATAATGACTCTGCCACTTCCCTCTCAATTAGACAAAACAAAGAGAAGCAGAAAGCAACAGGATGAGGAAACAGTTGGCACTCCTATCGTTTATTTCCGATCAGAAATGAGGAACACAGGTTTTTTAATAAGCTACCTAGCCTAAAGGTGATGTCTACATCCTCTGATGAACAAAAAAAGGAAAAACCAAAAATAGACCAAAGGACTGGTAAGGCCCAGAGAGAGCGCAAAAGAGACAATTCTCAGAGGAGCAGCTGGGTTGAACGGTTTACCTCAGATTCAGTTAAAAAAAATACTGTCTTTTATGTCTTTTTTGTTTTGAGAGTGGTTTTCTGTCCATTATGTTTTGACTTTGGTCCAATCCTGCATTGAATTAAATTGAAGTAAATGGTTTACACATAGCCAAAATACACGTCTGGAGTCAGTGTTTTCATCAATGCTAATGCGATTTTATTGACTTATTTTTCTCTAGCAAAATTAGTAAATGTATTTTCACTCACTGCTAACAAGCCACATGAAAATTGCTCTCCATCCGTGAGAAGTCATTAGTGCCATAACTGCTATTTTTCCTCCGGATGAATGCGTTATTTGGTTTTTTAACATTACTATATATACACTTAAGTATTCATAAACGTCCTCTTCTGCACTTAGCTTTTCACTTTTTCTAAACTGTCTGTCTGTGTGTTTTTCCGGTACATTGGCTGGCATTTAAATGGCAGCAGAGGTCTGAAGCTGATGTGTGTTCACTCTGTGTGGAGGCTGTTTAAGAGGGCAGCTGTTTTGAGCAGGGGAGTTAAAGGAATAGTTCACCCAAAAATGAAAATGTTGTCATCATTTACTCACCCTCATGTCTTTCCAAACCTGTATGAGTTTCTTTCTTATGTTTAACATAATAGAAGATATTTTTCAAAATATCTTCATAAAATATTCATTTTGGGGTGAACTATTCCTTTAAAGGAGTATGAGATCTTTATTTAGAAAGAAAAAAAAAGAGAAAAAGAAAATATATTAATACTTATATGCAGCAAGGACACATTAAATCAAAAGTTGCAATAAAGACATTTATAATGTTACAAAAGATTTCTATTTCAAATAAATTATGTTCTTTTGAACTCCCTATCCTTCAAAAAATTCTAAAATAAAATGTATCATGATTTTCACAAAAATATTAAGCAGCACAACTGTGTGAATGACTGCTGAAGCATCATGATAATGGCTGCTGAAAGTTCAGCTTTTCATTACATGAATCATTTATATTTAAAATATAATCAAATAGAAAATGTTTATTTAAAAATTTAATAATATTTCAATTTTTTTCAGTTTTTACTGTATTTATCAAATAAATGCTGCCTTGGTAAACAAAGGAGACGTGAAGGAGACAGAAACATTTAAAAAATCATACCGTCCCCAAACTTTTGAACGGTAGTGTATATTTATTGAGAAGTTAAAATGTGTATTCAAAATAAAATAAATAAATAACTAAATAAAAATAAAATAAAATAACAATGGGTGCAAAAAAAATAAAAAATTTCAATGGATGTCCATAGTGCAAAGAATAAACCAGAGTAAGAATAAACATTAAAGGGGTCATATGATGTTGCTAAAAAGAACATTATTTTGTGTATTTGGTGTAATGAAATGTGTTTATGTGGTTTAAAGTAAGAACTGCCGGCATTTTAGTCTAACGTTACTCTCCCAGGATCAGTTCAAGCTCAAGTTCAAGTCTGCTTTATTGTCAATTCTTCCACATTTACAGGACATACACACAGAGAATTGAAATTGCGTTACTTTCAGACCCTTGGGTGCATACAGAGATCTTCTTTATGCACCAAGAGCTTGTAACACTCCAAAGAGAAAGGAAAAATTGAAATCGCATCATATGACCCCTTTAAAATAGAGTCTGATTTGAGAGTATACCCACAATTCCTATATACATTGTACATGTTAACATTAGTGTAATAAAATTGCTTACCAACCTTGCAAAGCTGTGCAAAGCTATATCTAATTTTTTCAACTAATTACATTAACCTAGTAACTTTACAGCTCAAATAACACACATTTTCACACAAAAAGCTCTTGAACAAAAATACAAGCTGCATATTTATACTTTTAAACCCTTTTGCCCCATCAACCATTGTGCATGCTTATACAAACTCTGGTAATCAATACGATGTCAAAAGAGCTTAGCTTGTATTGAACATTCCTCATGAAACAGAAATCTGAGAATTCAAATTTCTCCCATGTGTTTATTTTGCAGACCATGTGGTTTGTGAGGAAGAGTTTAAGTATGCCATGTTGGCCCTCAACTGTGTGTGTCCTGCTACCTCCACCCTGATCACCTTATTGATTCACTCCTCTAGAGGACAGTGAGTATAAACATCCCTCTCATATTCATTCATCACTAGTAGCCAGACTTTTGACTACAGCATTACATCTAGTCAGATTTTAACTTATGAATCACCTATTTGGACAGGAAGAGGATGTTTGACTAACATTGAAAGTGACCAACCACATTTGTGACATTATCATCTGAAATATGTATTTTTAAGGGCAATATGTAACTCAAACAGCCTCTGTTGAATGGATGTGAATAGCATGAATTATTGTCCGTCCACTTTTTCAGCAATGCTGGTTCTGGAAGTATTTTTTTTCTCTGTTTATTATTCCTGTAGGGAATTTAAAAACGGTCTTTGTTAAAGCATTATAAGTTATGGATCAAACCAACCAGAGCATTGCATAAATTGAGCATTGCAAACTTTTATCTGAAGCAAAAAAGTATTTGAAAAAGGTACAAGACTGTACTTTATGGCTTTATTGAGGGAAAGAACTACAATCCCATGAAGCTTTGCGAATGGCAAATTAAAAAAGATGGTGAAATATAAAACTATCCATTTAAAGTTGTTGATTATATCGACAGATACAATATATTTTAAGTTTGTGTGTCGTGACACCAGCTCGATTACATCATTTGAAGTGCTTCATGCAGAGTGCCTTTGGCGCAATTTGCTTACCGCCACTCTCTGATTGGTGGACGTTTTTGCACAGAACCATGGGTGATGTAGTTTTCATCACAAATTCCACTGTTAAATTTGATTTATTTTTTAATAAGTTGAAATAATGCAAACAGTTTAACAAAACTATACACCACTGATTAACAACCTCGTAGCTCATAACAGATTTCTCTTTAAAGGTTTATAAGTTAACGTTAAAAATAATTTTCCCTATGGAGAAAATTAATGACACTTTTACTTCCAGAACCCGAATGCCGCACTTTGTTTAACTCTTTTGAATATATTTGCACAAACATGATACCTAAAATAAAACACAGTGCTCTGTAGATGATGTGCACGGATGTCTCTGCATACATGCGCTTACTGGACGAGATGAAGGACAGATTTACAGAGTCCTCAATCTCTGAACCATCAGCATGTTTAACTGTTGCATTTTTTTTATTATCAGAACAGCATCTTCAGAGGCCTTCAAGCAGCGAGCAGGCGCCTTCCAGCCCCTCAACAGGTCAGACCCACCACATCGATACACACACCAGCAAAGATCCCATAAACTGTGAATTTAACTCTGCGTCATGCATCCTTGTTTCTTCACCTCCTCCATCTTAACACTCCCCCACACCCTCTGGTTCTCACCTCCCCTTCATCTTCCCAGCCATTCGCAGGGATGTCAAAGACACATCAAGCAGGTTTTTTTTTCTGCCCATCTGTAAGATAGTGTTTTCCCAAGCTGAACTGCAAGCTGTGAATACGTTTGAAGGACATGTCAAAGCAATAGTTGACCCAAAATATTACATTATGTCATAATTTACTCACCTTCATATTTCCTTCATATTGTGGAGCACCGCGGAAAAAATTTGGAATAATGTCCACGCTGCTCTTTTCCATACATGAGAGTACATGCATTTTTATATTTAGGTGAGGAAAATGAGAGAGGGTGGGGTAAGTGTTACAGTGTGAGTAAGTACTGAGTAATATTGTTTACATGCATGTACATACTGTAGGGTTAAGATTAGGATTACGGCTTGGTTTAGGGTTAGTTACTATATACTATATACTATATAATTATGCAACTAGTTATTCGTGAGGATTGGTCCATAAACTAAAGTGTTACCAAATTCTGTCGTTATTTACTTACCTTCACATTGTTCCAAAACTGTATAACTTGCATTCATCTTCGAAACACAAATGAAGATATTTTATTGAAACCTGAGAGGTTTCTGTCCCTCCACTGTAAATCTGTTACACCAAAATATTAACACTTCAAAAAGTTCAAGTCCACACTAAAATAATCTGTCACACTTAGCCTATGGCATGGAGCGAGGAACGAGGAGAACAGGAGTACACAAACAACAATAGTCTTTTAATTCAGAACATCCAGGAAGTAACACTTGGCAGCTGGGAACACAGGGGTTGACGTTCAATCTCGGACAAGGACCGACAGCACAGACTCGAACTTAAATGCAAGGGATAATTAACAAACACAGGGGTACTGAATGACTAATTAACTGGGAAGCGGAACACATGGGGAAGAAACTGGGTCACAGAGCACAACAAACAGTCCAGGGGTGTGACATAATCCTTATGGCTTCCTTTTACCGTATTTGATGTGCTCTATGTATGTGCGTTGATCAATGTTAAAATGTGAATAAAAGCCTAAATTAAGTCTATTTATCATATAAAGCAACCGTGTTTCTTAGAAGACTTGGATTGAACTGCTTGATTCATATGGATTACTTTTACAAGCTCTTTATAAACTTTTTGAATCTTCAAAGTTTTGTTGTAATAGACTTTTAGTGAGGAGACAGAAACCTCTTAGGTTTCATTAAAAATGTATCCTCATTTGTGTTTCAAAGATCTTAAGGTTTTGAAAAAAGTCTTAAGGTTTTGAAACGACATGAGGCTGAGTAAATGATGACAGAATTTGCATTTTGTGTGAACTATCCCTTAATTCTTTAGGAAAACATTTTCAAAAGTTGATCCATCTCTATCTAGGGAAGGCGGTGCTGGCTCTGTCGACCAATGGCAGCGCACATACCGGCGGTGTGCAGCCAATGAGGTCCACCACATCCGGCTGGAAGAGAGCCAGTTTTTTGGAGAATATCAGGGAAAGAGTTTCACTTTTGCCTCCTTTCATGCACATAAGAAGTAAGTCTGGTTAAAGATGCAGTGAATCACTATGTTTTAATGCCAGTAAACACACAATAACACCGTTAACTGCTGTGGCAGATACGGTGTGTGTCTGATCGGGGTGCGCAGGATGGACACAGCCAACATCCTCATGAACCCCGGACCCTGCCACATCATGGGAGCCTCTGACACCTGTTTCTACATCAACATCTCCAAGGAGGAGAACTCAGCCTTTGTCAGGGGCCACAGAGAGCCTGTGAGGGGCCCTGGGGTTGACTCCAGAGGGGTCCCGCAGACAATCTATCATGGCCTCACTCGGCTACCAGTGCACAGTATTATAGCCAGCATGGGTTAGTCTGTAAACTCTTTTGATTTAATTTTCAATCGTAAACTTTTGCCTGACGATAAATTGTCATACAGATTATTGCGAATAACTGTTTAATTGTCTGTTTTTCTTAAAGCTGACATGAAATGGAAATTCATCCTATCGATTTTGTCTGCCTAAACCCCGCCCCTTTCTTCCAATCAACTGCAAGCTCACATTTATATCTGACTTCATCCAAACAACTAATGGACTGAACCATTTTTCCATATGTCACAATACGGAATAAAAGATCTGTCACTAATTCTGTTTCATTGTGACTTTAAGAATTCATTTATTCACACTGAATCTGAAATCATACAATAAAATGTATGAATTCCTTTAAGGTTTGAGAATAATGTTTTAAATATTTTTTAAAAAGATTCAAATATTCTTTGGTAGTATCATTTAAGTCCAAGTCATGTATTAGTATTATTATTATTTAAGATTTTAAGAATAATGTTTTAAACATTTTTAAAAAGTGTCAAATATTTATATTTGGTTCACTTACGTCGAAGTCATTTATTATTATTAATGTGCAATATTAATGCATTTCTATTCTTATTGAGTGTCATCATAATTAATTGTAATCGGGGAATTATTTTCATTGTATGAAAACTTCCTTTTGAATAATTCTGCGCTGATTAAGCATCAAATTATTCATGATGATTGAATAATTGAATAAATGTAGCATATGAGTAGAACACAGTAGAATTCAGTAACTCTTGTTCTTTGCTGTGGACGTGAGATGGATGTAGACAGAAAAAGAGAAACATGGTTGTTAAATTCACTGCATAATTTCACTAGGGTTTTTTGCTAACAAAATGTCCCATTTTAGCGCAATATCACCATCTAGTGAAAAGCACTGGAAGTCATTCAGTGGTTTGACT
This sequence comes from Sinocyclocheilus grahami, assembly GCF_001515645.1. Lineage (NCBI taxonomy): Eukaryota > Metazoa > Chordata > Actinopteri > Cypriniformes > Cyprinidae > Sinocyclocheilus > Sinocyclocheilus grahami. The sequence goes on along the minus strand of NW_015505443.1, from coordinate 611,984 downwards.
GAAGGTGTTGTAAGCGGTTGGAGCTGATCTGCCAATTTACGCCATTTTTTCAACCACACTCCCTTTCTCTAACCCTCCATCCATCTGGGAAAGTTATTAGAAGTTCATGAAATTATTTTTTAATAACTGTGCTTATTAATAATGTACAATAAATGTGCATTAAGAAGGTTAATAAAGTCAGGTTTTTATTTCCTCTGACTCACAAATGTCCTCTTAACAGGCACGGTAGCCATAGACCTGCAGGACTCCAGTGACAGCAGTCCAGAAGGCTCGGGCCCACCGGCTCTGGGCAGTGGGAGTGTGAGCAGGAGTGGCTCCAGGACAGAAGAGGGCGGCTGTAACACTCTAGCACTACCTGCCATGAGTGGCTCAGGGGAGGAGAGGAGACACAGCATCGCCCCCGTCCTGGAGGTGGTTGATGGGGTGCACAGCCCTACGTTTGACATGCTGGGAGACCAATCGGAGGACGAGGGAGGAGAGGAGGGAAAGGAGGAAGAGGGGGGAGAGCAGAAAGGCCAGTGGTGGGGAGCACACTGCGAGTGAGTCTTAGATCATGCAGGACCAGGTCTTGGTCTCTAGACCACATAAATGTGATCTAGGTCTCATTAGTCTCATGAATCCAGACGTTTGACTATTAGCATAAAGTCTGGTCCACTTTGCAGATTATTTTGGCCAACCAGACAGGAAAATGACTATACATGGCTGCTTCAACACTAACTGCGGTTACTGAAACCACGCCTTCTTTCTTTGCGTGAACATTTGGGCCGCATTATGCTAATATTTCCACATAGTGAGGTAGATATGTGGGGGCGTGTTAGAACGAGCCGTTTTAGGGGGGCGTGGCAGAGTCTTAACTTTGATAAAGAATATCTCTTTGGTTTTGAGACTTTAGTCTTTCCAACCTCAGGGATCTTATCTATGCACAATCAGCTTGTAACACTCCAAAGAGAAAGGAAAACTTGAAATCACATCATATGACCCCTTTAAAAAGAAATGTGCAACAAATCAGAATATTAGAACGATTTCTGAAGGATCATGTGACACTGAAGACTGGAGTAATGATGCTGAAAATTCAGTAATAATATTCTATAATTCTAACAATATTTTACAATTTACTATTTATACTGTATTTAAAATAAATGCAGCCTTGGTGAGCATAAGAGACATCTTTCAAAAACATAAAAAACTGTACTGATCCTAAACTTCTGAATGATGAGTGTAGATGTTCAGCATGTTCATCAGATGTTCATCCTAACAGCAGATTATCTCTGAGACAGCTGTTTATTCTTGTATTTCTCACAGATGGGTCAAAGGCTACCCGCCAAACTCTCCATACATCGGCAGCTCTCCTGCCCTCTGCCACCTCCTGCAGGAGAAAATGCCATTTTGCTGTCTGCGCCTGGATAAGGTGAATGTCTGCCTTTCTCCAAATATTTTATATATATATGACACAGAAGCTCACCAACTACACCCCTCACAGCACAACATCCTAACAGCAGATTATCTTCTCAGGCTTGTCATCATATGCCCTACGAGGACGCTCGCTCATACGGCTTTAAAAACAAACTGATTATCGTGTCCGCAGAAAGCGCTGGAAACGGCATCTATAACTTCATTGTTCCGCTGCGGGCGTATTACCGGCCCAGGAAGGAGCTCAACCCCATCGTTTTGCTACTGGAGAACGTGTGAGTGTCCTAAAAACAGAAACATTAAGAAAGAGTAGAGCCTTAGGTGTCATCCATCCTTTGTTTTTGTATTTATTATGACACATAATCATCATTTCTCCTGTAACAGAAAATTAATATGAGGAGATTCATTGTCATATAATGTAATCAAATGCCTCATTTCCATCTTGTCATCTTGTTTTTTCCTGATTGGATGTAAACTGGGGAGCAGCTGCAGGCTGGATTTCATTATTTAGATGCCCTGAAGCAGGGCGAACTGGTGTGATTTTTTTATAGACATTGGGTCAGTTTCTTAAAATACTTTGAAAGAGACAACTGAGACCTTGCTAATTCATTTTGCATGTTTTTGTCAAAGCATCACTCAGATTCTCAACATCTCTTTCTGTGCTGTTTGCTAGACCTGAGACAGACTTCCTGGAGGCCATCTGCTGGTTTCCTATGGTCTTCTACACAGTGGGCTCCATCGACAAGTAAGGGAAGCTTTACTTGAAGGCTGTACATATAAAGGGATTCACGTGTGTACGAGTTTGAGTGCAGTCCAACAGCACTGGGAGATTTTTACTCTCTCACTCCATTGTCTTTGTTTGTTCCAGACAGACAGTCAGTCGGTACATTAGTGACTGTTTTTGACACGTTCTGTAGGTTGTATCAGTAACCATCAGTTGGTGGTGACAAATGTCTTCATGAGTGAGTCATTAAATCATTCATTCAGCCGATTTGTTCAAACACACTCATTCATTCAGAAACAAAACTAGACTGGCTGCGTATGGAATCACATACTCTGAGTAGGTAATCCTTTTGAATTAGTACTTACTTTGTGACTGTTTAAAAAAGTATGTTCTATGTACAGTAGTATAAATGTGTGTAGTGTAAATGTTAATGTTATCGCATTGGACTAAAACTGACTGATCGTAGGCCTCACAGATCTGCACCTTAGTTTTCGAGTGAATATTGCCAAAATTATCCACTAATAATGCTTTTTTTTACTCAAAAACTGAGGTGTATAAGCTCCGACCAATGAGGCCTACGATCAGTCAGTTCCAAAAAGAAATATTAATCCTGTGCTAATTAAAAAAAAACAAGCTGACAAAAAGATTGAATCCAAAGCCGCTTTTCCACCGTCGGGCCGAATCGTTCTCGTTGCTTAACCATTCAATTCCATGCCGATCCGGGCCAGATGGTACAGATACCGTTTTCCACTGTGGGGCTGATAACAGCTCGTAATACAAATGCGTCAGTAGTTGTTTACATACGGTTTGAGATGTAAATAGCGACCACGTTATGGAGGATGATCCGATATTTCTATTCATTTCGTTCAAATAGCACGCTTGGCCAGCTACAGAGGAAAACTATTAGCCAGACAACAAACAAGTGGACAATGCTAAAAACAGCTGTAAACAAGGTCTGACATTTTTGAGTTTGTCCACACTTTCCAGAGGTAGTCGAAAACACATTTGACCAGACTGCTTCAGAGCAGAAACGAAAGCTGCTGCTCTCCATATCGTTGTCCGTTGTCTTCATTTGTGTTCATAAGTAAACACAAGCTTATTTCACAATATTAGATCAAAAGATCAGAAAAGGCCCATGTATTCACCAGCTCATAGAACCTCTCCTCAAAGAAATCAGGAAAGTGGTCGAAAGAGGAAAAAAGAGACAGATTACAACAGTTGGTATAAACGGGAATGAGTCTCACTCGTCTACTTGTGATCCGATCGACCAAAATGCATTTTAATACCAAGTGTAAACAGGGCCTTAAGAAAAAGGGTTAAGGAGCAAGGGTTAAGGAAAGGAAACCAGTTTGAAAACAGTCATTCTTTTTTTTTCCTCTAGAAATACCTTCACAAAGTATCTGTACAGGCATGAAGTATTATCAAAATATTAGCTTTTGTTCATTAGTTCAGTGGTTGTTTCAGTTCTGTTTGCTGTAGTTTAAGTCCCTCTGTCTGTTTGTGTCATTTTACTGATCCCTCAACACTGTGTGTGCAGTTTGGACAGTCTTCTGCGTTGTGGCGTGACGTTTGCTGACACCATGGTTGTGGTGGACAAAGAGAGCTCCATGATCGCTGAGGAGGATTACATGGCTGATGCCAAGACCATTGTTAATGTTCAGACACTCTTCAGGTAGGTCCTTCCACATGCTTGGCATTCAGCTTGAGGCATTTGGGGACTTGACACTCTCTCCTCACTGTTTCTCAAAGGCTCTTTCCAGCTCTCAGTATCATAACTGAACTCACCCACCCGGCCAACATGCGCTTCATGCAGTTCAAAGTGAAAGACCACTATTCTCTAGCTCTCTCCAAACTGGAAAAGGTGAGACTCGAATACAATACAAACTGCCTTTATGTTTTCTAAACAGTCTAAAATAACTGGATATCTCATCTCCATTTGTGCTATAGAAAGAGAGAGAGAGAGGCTCTAACCTGGTGTTCATGTTCAGATTACCGTTTGCAGCTGGGAAGGTGTTTAGTGTCAGTATGTTAGACACTCTGCTGTATCAGGTAACTATAATGCAGGGGACCACGCATGACTCAACTACTGTTTTTTTCTGTCTTTCATTATGGTAATAAATTATAATAAATACTATAGACTATATGGGGCATTCACACGTAATTTGTCTCTGGCCAAATACAAAGATAAACGTGATGTGTGGGAAACCATTTCAGGAATTGTCATACTGAGTGAGTTTGATTCATGGTTTAATGATTGTTCATCTTTGTATTTTACATTATTCACTGCTACAATTTATATACGAACATGTATCCCTTTCAAAAAATTTGAAAAATTGTCAAATTACAATGTCATAGAAATAGTAAAGCTGCTTTTTCACTATCTACAATAACTGACAGACTGGAAGTCATTCATTTCCATTGGAAAGTAGTACGGGAGATGTGTGGAATTCCAATCAAATGCATATTATATGGAATTTTTGGATTTCACATTTAATCATCACTCTGAGCATTTTTTTTTTTTTACCAATTTACCAATATTTTTAGCAATGTTTATTATCAATATTTTTCACTAAACATTATTCTTTAAACACAGTTTCAGTAAAATGGGTGATTATGAATAATAACATCCAAAATATGTCATACTGAGTGAGTTTGATTCATGGTTTAATGATTGTTCATCTTTGTATTTTACATTATTCACTGCTACAATTTATATACGAACATGTATCCCTTTCAAAAAATTTGAAAAATTGTCAAATTACAATGTCATAGAAATAGTAAAGCTGCTTTTTCACTATCTACAATAACTGACAGACTGGAAGTCATTCATTTCCATTGGAAAGTAGTACGGGAGATGTGTGGAATTCCAATCAAATGCATATTATATGGAATTTTTGGATTTCACATTTAATCATCACTCTGAGCATTTTTTTTTTTTTTTACCAATTTACCAATATTTTTAGCAATGTTTATTATCAATATTTTTCACTAAACATTATTCTTTAAACACAGTTTCAGTAAAATGGGTGATTATGAATAATAACATCCAAAATTATTATTTCAAAATTATCATTACATTTTTAAAAGTAATGCATTACAATATTGCATTACTCCATAAAAAGTAACTAATTGGGTTACTTAGTTACTTTTTATGGAAAGTAATGCATTATGTTACTTTAGCATTACTTTTTGTCACCTGAACTGGGCTTGCTTATTTATTTTTAATAACAAAAAAGTTATATTTTTGGCAACTGTAAAAACCCTTTCACACCAAAAGTGTCATTAATAAGCCTCTGACTGAACGATGTTTTCCTCTGCACCTCACTCCCAATTTCTCTCAACATGGGTACAGGAGAGGTGTCAGTGAATAAAAGGGAAAACAAAGTAACCTGTGATACTTATTTGAAATAGTAACTCAGATATTTGGTTATAAATTTCAAAGTAATGTGTTACTTTACTAGTTACTTGTAAAAGTAATCTGATTACCCAACTCGCATTACTTAACAGTGCGTTACCCCCAACACTGACAATCATATGTGACCCTGGACCACAAAAACAGCTCAGTGAATAAAAGGGAAAACAAAGTAACCTGTGATACTTATTTGAAATAGTAACTCAGATATTTGGTTATAAATTTCAAAGTAATGTGTTACTTTACTAGTTACTTGTAAAATAATCTGATTACCCAACTCGCATTACTTAACAGTGCGTTACCCCCAACACTGACAATCATATGTGACCCTGGACCACAAAAACAGCTGCATGGGAATATTTGTAGCAATAGCCAAAAATACATTATATGGGTCAAAATTATAGATTTTTCTTTTATGCCAAAAATCATTAGGATATTAAGTAAAGATCATGTTCCATGAAGATATTTTGTACATTTCCTACCGTAAATATAACAGAACTTAATTTTTGATTAGTAATATGCATTTCTAAGTACTTCATTTGGACAAATTTAAAGGCGATTTTCTCAATATTTTTATTTTTTTTTGCACCCTCAGATTCCAGATATTCAGATATTCAAATAGTTGTATCTTGGTCAAATATTGTCCTATCCTAACAAAAAAACTTTCGGATGATGTATAAATCTCAATTTCGAAAAATTGACACTTAAGACTGGTTTTTATGGTCCAGGGTCACATATGCAAACATAAATTTGGCATTATTTAGACTAAATGTTTTAATAGCAGGCAATTTGCCATATTAATTGCAATTTCATTTGTGGTCAGACTTTCAAAAGCTGTAGCCAGTTGTCTAACAAAGCAGTAACATCAGGACTATGACCAACAATACAATCACTTGACAGCCTGAAGCAATGAAAAAACTATATGTGTAAATGCCCGGTATTTGAGGGTAGATGCTATATTTATATGTGCATCTTAGGATCACATCTCATTTTCACAACGTATGTTTTCCTTAGCTTTGTTTAGAAACTTTTGGAAAAATTGATTTTTACTGTTTCAGAAACGGTCAGCATCTAATTAAATGTGTTTAGTTTCATTAGCAGATCTTGAACTTGATATGGCTGGAACACAATCCTAAAATGCTCTGACAGCACCACAGCTAAAGATGTGATGTTTTAACTGAGATGGGGAATGGTCTGAAATGAACGTGATGAGAGAGAAAGCCTGAGCGTCAGGAAATAATACAAACCCAATACATCAGTATGTTTAATCTAATGGCAAATTGACTCCTGTGAGCTGCTTTTCAAAGAATGAGTTAAAAAGACTTACAGATCTGTCTCAAACTAATGAGTCAGTAGGTTTGATTCGATCTGAAGAGATGCTTCCTCAAATCGTTAAGGAAATGTAATCATTAAAGTTAATTAAATTCCTTACCATTCTCATCACTTATACTCAACAAAACTATTGAGCACTGTTCCTCAAATGCCTTTCTTTCACATCTGTTAAATGTGGAGTCTACCCTGACCTGCTAGAGTCTACTGAAATATTCACTGAATTACTGAAATACTGTCATATTAGCGGGAGTCATTAGTGTCTGATTTCATCTTTTGTGTGTGTTGCAGTCCTTTGTGAAGGACTACATGATCTCCATCACCAGACTGCTGCTAGGTCTTGACTCCATGCCTGGATCTGGCTTCCTGTGTGCTGTGAGTGCAATCACTCAATCCATAATGAGACTGTAGCTGGACTATTATGCCCATAATGATGGCAGTCATAATGAAATTGAGGACATTGATGATGATATTGCTGTGATATTCCTTCTAGATGAAGATCACAGAGGAGGATTTGTGGATCCGCAGTTATGGTCGTCTCTACCAGAAGCTGTGCTCGTCGACAGGAGACATTCCCATCGGCATCTACCGCACTGAAGCGCATAAACTGCCCGTCTCAGAGGTACCTGCTTGTGCATCTTTCTTTCATTTTTTGTAATAGCGTTTCGGTGGAGGAATGAGTCCATCGTGTGGCTTGACTCAGTCTCAGGTGTCCATCACGGTGGAGGACTACGAGGATACGCGCGAACCCCGCGAGCCTCTGCTCTGCCGCTCCGGTCTTCACCGTAACTCCACGTCGTCCGAGCCTCCCTCCTCCTCATCATCACACGCCATGGACCACCCGCTCCTGAGGAGGAAGAGCATGCAGTGGGCGCGGCGGTTGAGTCGTAAAGGTGGGCGGGGCTCCAGCGGGGCCAAGGGAGTGGGGAGTGCCGCCGAGCGCATCAGCCAGCAGAGACTGAACCTGTTCCGCCGCTCCGAGAGACAGGAGCTCAACGCTTTGGTCCGCACACGCATGAAACATCTGGGGCTCTCGCCATCTGGATTTAGTGAGTGTGCACACCGCTGGGTGATCCACTGTAGCTAAAAATATAATGTTGCATATCTAATATAGCAATAAGGCCCAAGAAGCCGTGGTTTACAGTGAATTTATAACAGCTAAGGGGCGTTGTTAGGCACGACGCGAAGCGGAGTTATTCCATATTCCATAAAACGGTTATTCCATATACGTAGTAAGGTTTCACAAAATAAAACAGAGCAAATAAAGTGTAATGATATTAATAAAAACAGTATTCTTCCACCAAACAATGTAGTTCCTCAGAAACGGTTGTGGTTGCAACAGGGGCGGATTTAGTGATTTGGGGGCCACAGGCAAAATACAGGAATGGGGCCCTATACAATTTCACACATCTACAACCTTGAGGTTTCTTTCACTGTTGCTCGCTGCTGTACGACCGTGCCCCATAGTTGTGTCCAATCTTTTAGATTTTTCATGTACATGTCATAAATAAAGGATTTCTTTAATGTTGTAAATCCCTTGTTCAGATTTAAACAGGTTATAATAGTATTAAAGTAGGTTGGACACTAGGTGGTGCGTTGGGGTAATTTTCACTATGCAATTGTCTACACAAGGCAAGGCTGTCTAATTATAAACTTTAAAATATACATTTATTTTTTATTTATTTTAATCGCACATTTCAATTAAACTGAAGGAAATTATATATTTACATGCTTAAGGATTATTTCAACCAAACATGAAGTGTGCCCGTGTGGAAAGTGTCCTTCTTGGGTCTTTCACAAAAACGAGCGAGCGCCATTTAAAAAAATTAAAATAGGCCCTATATAATATGTACTGTTGCTTAGTATTAAAATTATAGCTTCAGATGCATGATATTTGTAGGGCCCTATGAAATCCGTTTTATTTTTCCCAAATTAGCCTAAGTTTCATTTTTTCCTAAATCTTTTTTTCCGTTTAAATTTTTCTGGATTCAGTTTTTTTGTTTGTTTTTGCATTCCGTCACATTCCGCGTTACACAGTAAATTCCGTTTTTATGAATAGATTCCGTCCCCATTTTCTACATCGCCCTACTTTTGCTAAGAAACACATTCAACGCGGACGCACAGACGGTTGGTGGTTCATTATTGATGGTAATGAACACCACAGCAACCACTTGTGCATCCCCACTGAACGCGCATCTCGCATATAAAAAGCATTTTAGGGGGCCCTTGGCTTTTGGGGGCCCAAGGCGGTCGCCTAACTTTGCCTAATGGTTAAGTCCGCCTCTGGGTTGCAACAAAGTGGCTGCCAAGCAACACACAAATGTTAACAAAGGTGTATGTTTGTAGAGACATTTACAACAGCTTCAAACGTGGCTCAGCCAATCAGAATCAAGGACCGGAACTATCTGTATTATGTCAATCATATAGCGTTATAGCAAGGTTTATTTGATGATTAATGAAAAATGTTGTAAAACAATAAAAATCTGACATGTTTTCCACACTGTTCATCTGAGAACACAAGGAGTAACATATTCAATCAGTTTTGTTTACACTACCGTTTAGTTTTTTTTATTTTTTGAAAGAAATTATTGCTTTTATTCTGCAAGGATGCACTGAATTGATCAAAAGTGACAGTAAAGACATTTATAATCTTACAGAAGGAAGATTTCAATTTCAAATAAAGACTTTTATTCATCAAAGCAATAAAATCCTGAATTTTTTTTTTTTCAAAGATTGATTTCCACAAAAATATTATGCAGCACAACTATATTCAACATAAGAAATGTTTCTTGAGCATCAAATCAGCTTATTAGAATGATTTCTGATGCTCACAGGAACAAATTGTATTTATATTACATTTTAAAATATATTATAACTGAAAAATGTTATTTTTAACTGTAACAATATTTCACAAAATTACAGTATTTTTTTATTAAATCAATGCAGTCTTGGTGAGCATAAGAGGCTTCTTTTAAAAAAACATTAAATGTCATACTGACCTCAAACTTTTGAACAGTAGAGTACCTTCAGGACATTTTAAAAGTGAATCATTCAAACACTTTGTCCTCTGTTCTGATTCTGTATGTTCATATTCGGTATCTTGTGTTTAGACTGTGATTGTGTCCTTCTCTTCTTATGTCAGATGGGATGACGGACCAAGGCAACAGACTGTCTTATATTCTTATCAACCCTTCCCCCGACACACGCCTGGAGCTCCATGATGTCGTGTGAGTAACAATGGCATCACTAGATAGTGTTTTAATTGGGGTGCTGCTAGATAGCATTGTTGGGGTGCTTCAAACATGAATAATTAAAAATGACTATTTTACCCAATATTTGTGTGTGCTATGTATTTTATGCTTATTGGGGTATTCTGTTCAGGAAACACTCATGTGACTGTTGTCATTCCTGCAGGTATCTGATCAGACCAGACCTTCTGTCACCAGTGCCTAACCAGGCCGGCGGTCGCAAGCCCAGCGCAGGGCCAGCAGAGGCACAGGACAGCAGGGCCAGATTTGAGACACAGGACAGCACTCATCTATGAACACAATCACCACAGGCCACCAGCACAAGAAGATGAGACGGACATGTGTGTGTGTGTGTGTGTGTGTACGGTTGAGAGAGAGAGAGAGAGAGAGAGAGAGAGAGAGGAATACCTCTGCAGAAGTGACTGTGAGCTGAATCTACACTGTAAAAAGTGATCTAGCTTTTAGTTGCCTTCAGTCAGCTTTCATGTTAAATAGTCAGTACAACTTAAATTGTTGAGAGAACACGATTTTTAAGCTTTCATTGACTCAACTAATGGATGCATTTCACAAAAACTATCGAGAGCCTGTCCAGGTCACATTAAATGCCAAAATTACAAGAAATAACAAATTATGTTTTGCATAAACAAAATGAAGCCTTTTTAGGACCGTTTTGAACTGTGATTTGATTTTCTTTGATTTTCCCTCGCTTTGGAATACAAGTCACAGCACATTTCACATGATAAAAAATGCAACGTGTATTCCAGAAAATATGGTAATTGTAATTATGTAACAATCATAATGCTCCTAAAAGTATGCTTCATTCTTTATACAAATATAATTAATTCACCCAAATAAAAAAAAGAAGTTGAACACTGCCCAGTTTACCAAATAGGTTTCATTTCTCAATATCTCTCAAGAACATGCTTGCAAAAAAAAAAAAAGAATTGCCGTGCCCGCTTGCTTATTACACTTTCAGTCATATGTTTCAGCATTGTGCTTTGCCCCAGTTGCACAATAAAGTCTGACGACTTCTAATATAATTTCTATGATCCTTACCAAACTACATTAGCATAGCTGGTTTCTGTAAGTATGATTTTTATAAATAACAGGTGGAATGTTTAAATTTAACATTTATCTAATGTATCTTAAATTATCCTATCTAATGTAAAAGATAAAAGTTGCTTGTGTCAGTGTATAAAACAAAAGAGTCTGTACAAACCAAGATGAAAATACCATCTTTTAAAGCATGAGTCATCCATAATTTCTAAGTAGTTGTTTTAACACGTTCTACACCAAAATTTGTTTCTGTAGGTCAAGAAACGCTCATGGGTTTCATTCCCAGGGAAAACACAGAATGATAAAATGTTTACTATAGATACACAGTAAGATGAAAATGTAAATACGGTACATGATTGACACTCAAGACAAAGCAACTAGGTAGAAAACAGGGAACATTAACATAACTGTGACTATCAAATATTTGTTGTCTACACTTTTTAATTTGCCACGAGTATACAAAACGAACAATATCTGTTGAATCTTTTAAATGACTGCATAAAGTCAAGGTTTTTAAATCAAATTAACATAATAAAGTTCTCCAAAGAAAATACTGGATTCGTTTTAAATCGCATCAATGCAAATGGATTCCAAACTTTTGTATAATTAAGCAACAAATCACTTTTTACAGTGTAATCTAATCCTTATTTTCTTACTAAATAACTGTCCAATGCATGGACCTTAGATAAACTAATTTATATTTGATTATGCATCAAATTATTTTTGATGCCAGACAGCCGAGGCCACGTAAGTGCATTTATGATGTAACTTGTATTAGTCTCTGTGCATGTGAATGTACGTTAAATAGCCAGCACTGCCAATCTTGACTTGGACCGCCAAAGGAACACGCTGCCAAATGTCCGTGGACGGGGTTTGTTCTCTGTTGCTCTGTGTCATGTACATTCAGTGTCTGTCTCTGAGGACCCTGGGATTCATCAAGCCGTATCAGAAGGGACCCGGTGCTTGTACATTTTGTGAACGTTTTCTACCATCCTCATTTCCCAAACTCTCTCTGGACTTGCATATTGCTTTGCAAGCTGCCAAAAAAGGAGCTTATTAAATGGCCATTGAGCCAAATGAACGATCCACAATCTTTCTTATTCTTTTACCACAACATCTGTTGGTTATTCTCAGAGGAGGCTTCAGGAACAAGCCTTCTCTGTCTTCAATGACATTTTGAAGTCATCGTCTTTGAAGAAAATTTAATTCTTTCTGTGAAATGGCTTAAGCCTCTGTTAGATGCTTGCTTTGATATGATCTGTTCAGCTATGGGTTTTGTGGGTTTCTTTGTTTTATTCCCCCTTCTATTGAGATGTTTATGCCTTTGCCAAGGCTGTTTTTGTCATTTGTCAGTATAATACCCTGTTGCTGGCATGCATGCTAAAGAACATGCATGTATAGACCAAGGATTTGTTCGTCCTGCCATAAAGTACAGGAGTGAGCGAGATTGTACTGTCCCGCTGCTCTGTGTTGATAAAGCACTTTTGCCTTGATTCAGTGCCATTCAAACACAGGAGCATAATAAAATCAACCAAACTGATGACTTGTCTCTCATGCTTCAATGTGTGAATTCACCGAAAGGTTACCAGGTTACCAAGTACATTACCAACCAAAAAATTTGGTTTTCCAGACCATGACCCCTTTTTTAAATGTTAATAGGCAGCCTACACATTAAATGGGGATATTTTTGGAGTTGAATGCACCTCGTGAATCTGACCATCTCACACGCTGTTGTCTTTAACTGATGTGAACTCATATTTTCATAAACATAATGACTCACCATAATAAAACTGCAAACAGCACTCCAACGCACGTTCCATTATTCTCACAGATTTCCTGTTTCAGTGGTAATTGCACAGTTTTAAATAGAAGTCATGTTTTGATGTGTTGCAGTTACAGATCTACAGGTGAAAAGGTTGCTCTAGGACACGTGTCAAGCTCCGTGTCAAACTGTCCTGCGGAGTTTAGCTCCAACCAGTTCCTAAATACCTGCCTGGAAGTTTCTGAAGATGTTGATCAGCTGGTTTAGATGCGTCTATTTAGGGTTGGAGTTAAACTCTGCAGAACAGTGTCTCTCCAGGAACTGATGGTACGATGACCTTGTGGGGACCTTTCTTTTTTTTTTTTTTTTGGGTCCCCATGAGGAAAACAACTAATAAGTCATACAGTTTTTTGAAAATGTAAAAATGTAGAAAGTTTTCTGTAAGGGATAGGTGTAGGCAGCAGTATAAAAGTAGTCCAATTCTGGACTTGGCAACACTGTCGTTTCTAATACAAACAGAACAGGGCCAGGTGAAGAGTTGTTTGGCATCACACTGGCAGCCTACATTATAAAGCAGAGGGGGCAGAAGTTTGTGGATGTTTCATAGGCATTAATACGAGTGGAAATACAGCCACTGTACAGATTGCCTGAGCTCATTTTTCTCCCTAAAAGCGCACATATAGGCTACTGTAACTGCTAATGGAGATGAGAGCATGATCTGTTGCTTACTTTCAATATGGTTTCTAACGTTAGACTTTTGTTTTAATTATGAAGATGGCAGCTGATATTGCTCTGAGAGCATTTCATAAGGACAGAGAAGGCGGCTGCAAGAAAAGGTCAGCTTGGTACAAGACCAACCAGGGTCCAAGCTGCAGGGCAATTCTTCTGTTGAGCCAGAGGCTATAAAACCAGGTCAAGACACAGAAAGGGTCCCAGTTGAAGACTCACATAACCAACAGAATACTGGCAGATGATGAACATCTTGAAAATCTTGATCACTGGAACCAACCGGGGCTTGGGCTTAGAAATTGTTAAGCAACTCTCTGAGAACTCTTTTCCCGAACAGCATATTTTTGCTACCTATCGTGACCCAGATGGGCTGAAGTCTGAGGTGAGTTATGAATAGCTAAAAAAATAAAATAAATCATGAGAATTTATAATGTGCCTTGTTTAATTATGCATTTTATCTTTCTTAAGGTAACTATGGGTGGCAAGGCACTGTCAAAAGATAAAGTTGTGGACAGGCACAAGTCAGGAGACGGATACAAAAAAATTATTTAAAAGGCTTTATCAATGCATAGAAGCACGGTGAAGTCTATTATTAAGAAGTGGAAGGGATTTGGTACAACACAGACTCTCACGTCACTCCAAACTAGATGAAAGAGCCGGAGGAAACTGGTCAGAGAGGCCTACAGCAACTCTGAATCAGTTGCAGGAATTAATGACAAAGAGTGGTCATTGTGTGCATGTGACAACAATATCACAAATTCTCCACAAATGTGGCTTGTATGGGAGGGGTGCAGGAAAAAAAGCCACTCCTCAAGAAAGGCCACATGCAGTCACGACTGAGCTTTGCCAAAACGCTCCTTGGAGATTCTGAGGCAGATGAGACTAAAATTGAAATATTTGGCCTCAACACCAAATTATATATCTGGTGGAAATCCAATACAGCTCACCATCCAAATATCACCATTCCTTCAACATGAGGTGGTAATATCCTGTTATGAGGGTGTTTCTCTGCAGCAGGAACTGGACCACTTGTCAGGAGAGAAGAAAAAATGGATGGGGCAAAATACCGTCAAATTCTTGAGGAAAATCTGCTGCCCTCAGCCAGAAAGTTGTCAATGGAAAGAAGTTTTATCTTCCAAAAAGACAATGACCCATTGCTCACAAAGCAAAACTGAGCACACAGTGGTTGAAGGAGAAAAGGGTGAATGTCCTTGCATGGCCTAATCAGAGCCCAGACTTAAACCCCACTGAAAATCTGTGCAATGACTTGAAGACTGCAGTCCACAAACAGTCACCATCAAATTGATCTGAACTTGAGTAATTCTGCAGAACTACTGGAGACAAATCCCAACAGACTAAAGGTTGTAATTAAAGCAAAAGGTGGTTCAACAAATTATTGACACAAGGGGGTGATCCTTTTTCCAACTCAGTGATTCTGTTTTTTTATTTTTTTTATCTGACATGTTGATGTTATATCTTTCACTTGGATGTTATAAGTTGCACTGAGTAAATACAGCTGGATAAAACAAAAACTGTGTCTGTCTTCATTTCAGGCTGTGAAGTAACAAAACGCGATTTTAAAGAGGGGTGATTCTTTTCTATACCCACTTTACATGTCAAAATATCCACATGTACAAGATTATAAACAAATTATTGATAATACCTTACAACATACACTACAGCTGAAAGTCTGGACACACTTGACTATTTCTGTTTCTCATGAGCTTAAATTTTTTTTAGCTGTTTTGCAGACAACTTGTGTGTGTGTATATACAGGTGCATCTCAATAAATTAGAATGTCGTGGAAGTACATTTATTTCAGCAATTCAACTCAACTCAAAAACTTGTGTATTAAATAAATTCATTGCACACAGACTGAAGTAGTTTAAGTCTTTGGTTCTTTTAATTGTGATGAGTTTGGCTCACATTTAACAAAAACCCACCAATTCACTATCTCAACAAATTAGAATATGGTGACATACCAATCAGCTAATCAACTCAAAACACCTGCAAAGGTTTCCTGAGCCTTCAAAATGGTCTCTCAGTTTGGTTCACTAGGCTACACAATCATGGGGAAGACTGCTGATCTGACAGGTTCTAACATGCCCCCACATATCTACCTCACTATGTGGGAATATTTGCATAATGCCGCCCAAATGTGCACGCACTGTTCGTGTGTGTGTGTGTGTGTGTGTGTGAGAGCAAGAGAGAGAGAGACAGCGTCACATCACAGCAGAGTCAGCTATCTTAACCGCGGCTTGTGTACTGCATCATTACTGAGTCTGTTCCCCTTTCAGGCTTGAACTGATGGTAAAACTAATGACATTATTTACTGTCTTTACATTTATTTTGAAAGATGACGCTCGCGATTATGGTAAGGGGCGTTACATTTCCGACGAGTGCTTGCGGTGTTCGGCCAATCACAATGCACTGGGTCAGCTGGCCAATCAGAGCAGACTGCGCTTGTCGGAAGGAGGGACTTTGTAGAAAACGAAGCGTTTGAGAGAGGCGGGGCATAGAGGACCTACAATAATGTACAGTATTTGAAAAATAATGTGTTTTTTGAACATTAAAGCATGTCAACATATTCTGTTACACCAAATACACAAAATAATGATCTTTAAAAAAGCATCATATGACCCCTTTAATACACGAGTTTCACAATTTGAGTTGAATTACTGAAATAAATGAACCTTTCCATGACATTCTAATTTATTGAGATGCACCTGTATATATATAATTATTTTTTTTTATTATTATTATAAAAATGTACGTGTGGGTATGTGTGATTTACAAAATTAATTATTACTTTTATTTTGTTTTCCAAAATTTTGTTTCAGACATACTGGTTAGGCAAAAGCAGCAACAAATGTCCACATGAACTTCTTTAATACATTCAAAAAAGCATCCTAGGCAACTCATGAGGTTGGCTGAAAAAGTCTGTGCATATAATTACTGAAACTGTCTATTATTATGGAAGGAGGTAGGTTTGATTTATTTGGGTACATATTGATGTGGACACTGTGTGTATATTATATTGCTTCAAATTACTGATGTTATATTTATTGAGTTTTGCAAGTGTCCCTACTCTGCCCTAAATGTTTTGGAAATATAAATCAATATAGGTAGATTAAAATGGAAATCAGTAAATCAAATAATTATTTGTGTATAGCTCATCTCTATAGATTGTTCATTAAGAGACAGAGGCCTTTGACCCTGGTTAGACTTGACCCAGGTTAGATTTAAGTGTAAATAAACCTCTTATGGAAAGTGATGCACATTTGAGATCAAGAACAATCCAACATTTACTCGTCATTACTGTCAAGTTTAACAATATTTGAGTCAGAGGTCAGCTTGGGCCTGAGGCTTTGGAGGGGCATGGCCTAGAACCCAATATAGTCCTGTCTATAACTGCAGCACTTCACTTGGCCGAGGTCCCCACCATGAGGCTGATAACGGTACTGCTATTCCTATTGGTTTCTGTGATCTTTTCTGCTGTCCTAACAGTCCGTTGCAGTCTTCTTAAATCTGATTTGCTGGCTGACCCAAACCAGACAGTTATAGAAGAGCACAGAACCGAC
Organism: Sinocyclocheilus grahami; assembly: GCF_001515645.1. NCBI lineage: Eukaryota > Metazoa > Chordata > Actinopteri > Cypriniformes > Cyprinidae > Sinocyclocheilus > Sinocyclocheilus grahami. Next base: position 594,733 of record NW_015505443.1, on the reverse strand, counting down.
TCAATAACAGCTGAGTAAAACTGTGTCATCTGTGGCAGGTTGAACTTTTTCAGTTGACGAAGGAAGTACAACCTCTGCTGGGCCTTTTTCACAATGGAGTCAATGTGAATATACCACTTCAGGTCCTGTGAGATGGTAGTTCCCAGAAATCTGAATGACTCCACTGCAGCCACAGTGCTGTCCATGATGGTGAGAAGGGGGAGAGCAGGGGGTTTCTCCTGAAGTCTAATATAATCTCCACAGTTTTGAGCGTGTTGAGCTCCAGGTTGTTGTGACTGCACCAGACAGCCAGCTGCTCAACCTCTTGTCTGTAAGCAGACTCGTCACCATCCTGGATGAGACCGATGACTGTGGTGTCATCTGCCAACTTCAGGAGTTTGACAGAGGGGTCTTTAGAGGTCCAGTCGTTTGGGTAGCGGGAGAAGAGCAGTGGGGAGTGAACGCAGCCCTGAGGAGCTCCAGTGCTGATGGTGTGGGTGTTGGATGTGAGTTTTCCCAGCCTCACTAGCTGCTGCCTGTCTGTGAGAAAGCTGGTGATCCAGTAATGTCCTTCATTTAGGCCAACACCAGACTCTCAACTGACTTCATGACCATAGATGTTAAAGCAACAGGTCTGTAGTCATTAAGTCCTGTGATTTTTGGTTTCTTGGGTACAGGGTTGATGGTGGAACATTTGAAGCAGGAGGGGACTACACACAGCTCCAGGGATCTGTTGAAGATCAGTGTGAAGATGGATGATAGCTGAACAACACAGGCTTTGAGGCAGGCTGGAGAGACACCGTCTGGGCCTTTGGCTTTTCTTTATCTTCTGCTTTCTGAAGACTTTGCGTACATCGTCTTCACGGATCTTGAGTGCAGGCTGAGAAACAGTAGGGGGAGGGAGGGGGAGGGGGTTGATGGCTGTGCTGTGAGATGGTTGGAGCGGGTGTGGGGTGTCAGACCAGGCTTTTGCTTTTCAAACCAGCAGTAGAACTCATTCAGGTCTTTAGCCAGTTGTTGATTGGCCTCAGTGCTGGGGGATGGGGCCTTGGGGTCTCAGGCCATTCCACACTGATGTAGAGTCATTACTTAAAAGCAGTTTTTTTTAGCTTTTCAGAGTAGATCTGAAAACTCTGAAAAGAAATCTCTTGAAAACTCTTTCAAAGAAATCTCTGAAAACTCTTTCAAAGAAATCGAAAGACCAAGGTGGTGGTGGAGAACAAAGTTGGCAGTGGAGGAATGGAGGGCCAGAGTGACACTGCAGGCTTGAAGGACCAAGGCAGAGCCAGGGAAATGGGGGGCACCATAATGGAACTGGTGGGAGCGAGGACAACAGGTGGAACCGTAGGGGTGAAGGACCGAGGCATAGCTGGGGCATAGCTGTGTTCTCCATATCCAAGGCATCTGAGATCTGCAGTTGAGCCAAAAGGTCATAGGGCCCAGGCTTGGAGGGACGAATTAGAGCTGGAGGGTCAAAATGCCTATGTTAAGGCCACAACACCAAAGATCACTGTGTATCTGAATGGTCAAGAGACCGTGGTCTCACCAGTGGAGCCAGTGGGCTGAGGAGAGCCAAAACAAACAGGAGGATAAGTCATCGTTAGATGAGCCGATACAGATTCTAGCAACATTTGTGATCCTTATTTCAACAGTTCTGGTGATTTGTATTGAAACAGATAGTACCTGCATTTGCAGGCTCTTGTCTTTATAGTATAGCTAACCAGGGACATTAGAAAATGCCACTGAGTGGGCTGACTTTTCTAAAAATGGACCTCGGTATTTGCTTACTCTTACGAAAAATACGTTTATTCAAGTCTACTATTAGTATACTTATTTTAAACTAAAAATAAGAAAGCATACTTTCAGTCTACATTTTATGTACTTCTCAGAAATATACTTAAAATTACATTTAAGTATACTTGATGTCACGATACACAAGGCAGAGACAGAAGGTAAGAGTGCAAACAAGGTGGTTTATTGACTGAGGCTGGCAACAAAGACAGATGGCAGGTAAATCATGAGAACAAGAGAGAGTTTGAGGATTCTTAACTCTGGGTCCTTGGAGTCTGCTCAGTTGCAGGAGTACGGGGAATGAATGGGATCAACAAGGGACAGGAGCACTGGAACGTAGGCGACACTAGAGGTAAGTAGCGACACCAGGTAAATAATCAAATGGCATCTGGTTAGCTTGCTGTAGTGAACCATAGATCGGACGCTGAGTGACTGAAAGGAGCATGCTTTTGAAGGTGGCTTGATTGGTGGCAGCAGGTGCAGGTGATCAGAATCCAGGTGAGCGAGATCTGGTGAGATTGGTGCTTTTGAATGTGAACTGGTGTGAGCCGATGAGGATTCTGGGGGTATGGAGTCCAGAGCTGGTGACAGATGACAGATACTCCCTGACACTTGACTTATACTTAGAAAAAGTCTAAATATATTTGAGCTATACTTGTGCTCTGGGAATACATCTTGTCATTGCTATACAGTAGGGGGCGCTATTACACATCTACTGTACAAAATTTCCAAAACACAAGCGAAGAAGAAACCGAAACAACAGATGCTTCCACATGTCATGTAACACGATCAGACATAAAACAGCATCAAAACTGTGTGATGTAATGCAATAAAATGTTGACCCATGAAGAGGTAATGACTGTCAAGCTTTGGGGTGTTGATTGACTCCATCTACGTTTTGATTATCATTATCATCTTTTTTTGTTCAAAATATTGTTTATTTATTTATTTATTTTTATTTATGAAACTTACCCACATTCATGTGTTTATAAAAAAGAATGCATGAAGCTATAATATAATGTTTTTGTTTACAAGCAGATAACCTGTTCTTTCTTTTGATGTTTTGTATGTTCAGATATTCATATAACAAAACATATACAAATTAATACCTAAATAGGGACGTAGTAGTATACTTAAAGTATGATGTAAAGTTCACTTGAAGAAAACTTGCGAGTATACTTGCAGTATAAAACTACTAAACTAGTAGTTTACTGAGACTATACTTCAAAGTGTACTAAAAATGCTACTACAAGTATTTAATTAGTAAACTATCAGTATGCCTATAAGTTCACTTTTAGTATAGTTGCAGTACAAACTAAAAACATAGATGTAAACTAGTTGTGTACTCAAAGTTTACTACTGTTATACTTAAAAGTATACTTTTATATACTAGAAAGTGGGCCAATTTAGTCCCAAGGAGTATTGAAATATAGTACACTTACAAGTCTACTTGGAACAGAATAGGTGCGGTGTGAACAAAGTAACTCATTACTTGTAACCCTTAAATGCATGCAAGTTATTCACCACCCTCCCACTCATTCATTTTTTAAAGTTAGACATCATTATCATTTTAGTATTCCTTAACCTATTAATTATCAACAATGTAACAAGAAAAAATAAATGAATAAAATGATATAACGCCTGATTTCTCTCTCTCTTTCTCTCTTTCTCTCTCTCTCTTTTGGTAAAAAAGCATCCACTGTGAGTATATTGTGCATTAAATTATTACTGATGTTACCATTTATTAAGTATTGCAAGTATCCCTAATCTGCCCCAAATGTTTTTTTTTTCTATAAGTTTTGGAAATATGAATAGAAATAAGTATGAATTGTTACGTTCTGTGGGTATTTATATAATATTGTTGGATTCTGTGTGCTGTGGTGTGGTGTTTTTCTCTCTCTCTCTTTCTGTGTTGTCCAGTGTGTTACCAGGAGAGGGAGGTGATCGCTCGCACCTGCAGCCTGTTACTGTGCAGAGGCTGCAAACTTAAATGTTGTTCAACATGTCTGCCATATTGTAGCTCGTCTTCCAGAGTGTTGTTCCTCTTGCCTGCCCTGTGTTGCTGTTTCACAGATATTGGTCTTGTGTAAACTTATTCAAGTTACGGCTTATTGTAGCCTTCTGAATAGGCCATTAGCGTTGTTGTAGGGAGGTGGGTGCCATTTTATTTCTGTGAATCATTTTTTCTCCTGTTTTTGCTTAGCTTAGGAGTTAGTGTACATTTCTGTTGTTGATTTTCTTTTATTTAGTCAGTTTAGACAGTTTTACTCCCTAACTAGTTAGAGGATCCTTTTGTTTGTTGATCTATCTCTCTCTCTCTCTCTCTCTCTCTCTCTCTCTCTCTCTCTCTCTCTCTCTCTCTCTCTTTCTCTCTCTCTCTTTTGGTAAAAAAGCATCCACTGTGAGTATATTGTGCATTAAATTATTACTGATGTTACCATTTATTAAGTATTGCAAGTATCCCTAATCTGCCCCAAATGTTTTTTTTTCTATAAGTTTTGGAAATATGAATAGAAATAAGTATGAATTGTTACGTTCCGTGGGTATTTATATAATATTGTTGGATTCTGTGTGCTGTGGTGTGGTGTTTTTCTCTCTCTCTCTTTCTGTGTTGTCCAGTGTGTTACCAGGAGAGGGAGGTGATCGCTCGCACCTGCAGCCTGTTACTGTGCAGAGGCTGCAAACTTAAATGTTGTTCATCATGTCTGCCATATTGTAGCTCGTCTTCCAGAGTGTTGTTCCTCTTGCCTGCCCTGTGTTGCTGTTTCACAGATATTGGTCTTGTGTAAACTTATTCAAGTTACGGCTTATTGTAGCCTTCTGAATAGGCCATTAGCGTTGTTGTAGGGAGGTGGGTGCCATTTTATTTCTGTGAATCATTTTTTCTCCTGTTTTTGCTTAGCTTAGGAGTTAGTGTACATTTCTGTTGTTGATTTTCTTTTATTTAGTCAGTTTAGACAGTTTTACTCCCTAACTAGTTAGAGGATCCTTTTGTTTGTTGTTTTGGCCTTTTCCCCCTCCCGAAGTCTATTTTTGCTTCCTATCGTTTGGTCAATTGTTCTTTTGTTAATAAAATATTTGAATTTGGAGTTTAACGTGTCTGTCGTGTGGGGCAGGCGACTGGCACACACTCATCCCAACCAATTTTACGTTTACTTTTCTCTGTTACTCCCTTATCCTAGACCCCTACATCTAGGACGTAACATGATACAGCTGTTCCTCATGGTTTCTGTGGGTCTGACTGTCACAGACTGGGCACAAGTTAAGACTTGTTTGTTCTTGACACATCCAGACATGAGCCACCACATAGTCATTTAGTCAACATGTTCTGCATTGCATTATTCTCTGAAATGACCATCAGTAATGCAGAGAAAATATCAACAGAACCAGCAAAAGCAGTAATTTGTTTGCCAAACTTTACCTTTACACAAATAAACTATTAATTCTTTAATGGTAGTTGGTTGTGGTGAACAAAACATGGTAGCATTATCTAGGCTAGTTGCATATTTCTGATTCACATCTGTGGATTTTAGAGTCATTTACATTTACAGTCATCCCTCTTCGTTTAGGAGTCACACTTGCCTCCTTCACGGTCAAAAGTGACCAAAGCCTTGAAATGTAACTTTGATTTTCCTAAAAAAAAACACAAAAAAATTAAATAAAATAATGTAATATATTTTTGTTCAATAATATTATTTTATTATTATTTATGATTTTGAGGGAATCTTATGATACTATGCAATATTTATAAAATTTTAATGAGCTGTTTTCTCCATTAGAATTAATATTTATTTTTGTATTTCTTTATTTACTATTTTTTAATAAATGCAATATTTCACATTAAAATAGAGTGAAGGCATTTAAAGTCCGTTTTTCGAAGTGAGAATTGTTCCATCTGGAGGCATTAAAAAAGCTAAACTTGTGTAATGTTGCGTAACCTCTTGTATTAGCACCCTACACTCTTAAAATATAGATATATACAGAGGCTTTTGGATTCCCGTTGTTTTTTAGACAAAATTTCTTAATTTTTTTTTAGGTTTTGTATTTAGATATATATCTAGACATTCTAAAAGACTACTTTACAGAGGCTTTTGGATTCCCGTTGTTTTTTAGACAAAATTTCTTAATTTTTTTTTAGGTTTTGTATTTAGATATATATCTAGACATTCTAAAAGACTACTTTTTGTCAAGAGATATTTTTGGTTGGATAAGTATCAGGTTTTACATTATGATTACAGTCAAACATTAAAATCTTGTTAGAAAGGGAACACATAGAAATAATTTGTGTTACTCAGTATTTGATCATTAAAAAAATCTAACAAAATAAGGAATGGATAGTGATCATTCAAAACACTTTATACAATTAATTGATATTTTATTCAATGTAGTTCAATGAATGTTAATAAAACTTCAGAACAGAAATGAATTTTTTTTCCTATTTCATATTGTTCATACTGCAAATGTGACAAAAGTCTCCAAGTGTTATCTCATTCCGATGAAGCTAAGATTTTTTAAATTTCAAAATATAAATTTTTTCGGTCAAAAATGACCGATGCGGGCCAGAGGGTTAAAATTTAATTTTAGATGCAAGTCAAATGATAATTTAGAGCCTCAAGACTTGCATCTGAAATTAAATTGCATAGCCTAAATGTTAATGTAAAAAAATACTGTTTAAAAATATTAAAAAGTTTATGTAATTTTTTGTTTATGTCAGACTTTTAACCAATAGACGTTTTTTCCACGGACCGACTGTGGGCCGCCAGCAAACATTAATGATAAACCAGCGGCTCGTCAGCGGAGCACTGTCGGGAAAAAGCGGCTGCCACTGGTGGTCCGCCACCGCCACTGGTCTTATGTTAGCCGGGAACCTTGGCTACCTCCTGTATCTGCTACTGTTCAGAATGTGACAAAAAGTTCCCTTACGCAAACTTTGATGATACTACGGATTAGGAAATCATGATAATGCAGTCAATTTCACCTCCCACTCATTTCCTTCAAGAACGAAAGAATAATGTTGCACATGTACGGTCACCAAAATGAACGAGTCTCACTACTGAAGTGCGAAGGTTCCTCTGGTGCGAAAGCGCCTACAGGAGCCTAGTGAAGGGCGGTGATTAAAGTGACGTGGCGCTAAAGTATGGGGAAGCGATCTTTCTGTCACATCCTCAATCGCAGCATGACGCAACATGCACATTACATAATGTTATAGGGGCTTTACGTTCACCTCGTTGCACATAGAAAACCAAAGGCAGACAGATTGAAAGAACATGGCAGCAGTCAAAGCATGCAATATCTTGATCAGCGGAGCCAACCGGGGCTTGGGCTTAGAAACTGTTAAGCAACTCTCTGAGGATTCTTGTCCAAAACGTCACATTTTTGCTACCTGTCGTGATCCAGATGGACCGAAGTCTGAGGTGAGTTCTAAATGACTAACACAAATCGAAACAACAGGAGAAATTATCATTTACCTTGTTTAATTATGTCTATTATCTTTCTTAAGGCATTGAGAGAACTGGTGAAAAAGCATCCAAGTGTCATCACTATCATACGTCTTGGTAAATGTGCATGTGTCCTTTGTGCATTTAAAATTGTAATTCGAAACGATGCAGATGTAATTGATTTATTATTGAGAAATGAGATTTATTATTGAACTGTAGAACTGCTATTTGTTCTATTACTGTTAGATGCTGATGATCCATGCAGTATCAAGGAGTCTGCCAAGAAAGTGGGATCTCTACTGGGAAACAGTGGTTTGAACCTGCTTGTGAATAATGCTGGAATCGTGGCAAAGGGCACCATTCAGACCAGCAGTGTTGAGGACATGAAACATACCTTCAGCACCAACGTGATAGGACCCTTATTAATCATTAAGGTAATGTAAAAAGCATTGTTAATAGTAATACTGCAACAACAATTTGTCTTAAAGGGGTCATATGATGTTGCTAAAAAGAACATTATTTTGTGTATTTGGTGCAATGAAATGTGTTTATGCGGTTTAAGGTTAAAAAAACATTATTTTCCACATACTGTACATTATTGTTTCTCCTCTATGCCCCGCCTTTCTGAAACGCCTCGATTTTGACAAAGCTCATCGGTCTGAAAAAGCAAGGTGTGCTGTGATTGGCCAGCTATCCAGTGCGTTATGATTGGCCGAATACCTCAAGTGTGTGACGGAAATGTTACGCCCCGCACCATACTGTGATGATGCCCTGTCAGGCCGGAGCGATGATTAAAAAACATGAAAACCCATTATAAACGAGGCATTCGTTGCATCCAGTGGGGACATAATTATAAATTATAACGACTACTGTCTTTTTACCCTTTGCGTTGCATCGCGCCGCGTAAACATAAAACCATGTCTGCATTTGTGATCGGAGAAATGACAAACAACAAGCCCTACTCTACATTGCCCAAAAAACTCGCTTTAAATATAAAAAATATAAAATATAAAAACTCTTTAAATATAAAAAAACTTACTTACGGTCCTCCATAAAATGTAAGATCTTCTTTATGCACCAAGAGCTTGTAACACTCCAAAGAGAAAGGAAAAATTGAAATCGCATCATATGACCCCTTTTTAAAAAATTGAAACGTTTTGGTGCAATGGCATTCTGGCTAAACATATAGGCTGGGGCTTACACTATTGTGCCACTGGGACATAAGTTTGTGACTAGACTATTAAAATGAGTGCTTTTGGGGAAGAACTAGTCACTGGATGTCTGCAAGGTTCATGGCATTGTACCAAAATAAAAGCTTAAACCAGCTTAACTGGTTTCTTAATCTGATTGGATCAAAACACTACTGCACTATTGTTTAAATGAGCTACCACTTTGGTAGTTTATTGCGCAGGTTTCCCGGACTAGTCGCCCTGAGTCTGTGTCGACTACTAATGGACCATAACATTGACCTGGCAATCAGTTGCCTACTTTTCTAGATGATTAGTCAGCTAGTAAAAATGATTTGCCGGAATAAGATACAATATGCAACAGACTTCATGCTGACAATAAAAACTCTTCCAAGTCATTTTTAAAGGAATATTTCACCCAAAATTGAAAATTTGCTGAAAATGTATTCACCCTCAAGACAGATGTAGATGAGTTTGTTTCTTTATTGAAATAGTTCTGGAGGAACTGACATCACTTGCTCACCAATGGATCCTCTGCAGTGAATGGGTGCCATCAGAATGAGAATCTAAACTGCTGATAAAAACATCACAATAATACACATGACTCCAGTCCATCAAATTAATTTCTTGTGAAGTGAAAAGCTACATGTATGTAAGGAACAAATCCATCATTAAGGCATTATAACTTTAAACCTGCTTCTGGCCAAAATAAACCATAGAAGTCCGTAATCCTTAATAACACTTCTAGTGAAAAAGTTAATCTCCTTTTGTCATCTCACTTCATAATCCATTAACGTATTTGTTTAGAACCGAGTTGGACTGATTTTGGACGTTTGTGTGGGGCGGAGCTATCAAAATAGGGGCGAGACCCTTTTGGGGTAGGGACGTGTTTGTTTTGCTGATTTCAAATGTTAACATTGGCTAGCAGAAATCGCTTACCCCACCTTTAATGCTACATTAATTGAGTATCAAATAAACTTCTAATTCAGAAATATTGTAATTCTTTCTTCTCCTTTTATGCAGGAGTTCCTACCATATCTACAAACGGCTGCCAAAGCCAGCGGGACACCAGGCATGTCCTGTAATAAAGCAGCTGTCATCAACATCTCCACTGTGGGGGGATCCATCAGCACAATGCCTTCTTTATACGACCAATTCCCAGTGTTGCCATATTGCGTGAGCAAGGTACACCAAAGTCCTGCTTTGGCACTAGTTGAACCAGATCCTATTCATTGCCCATGATGTATTGATGGCATTAGTCAATGTATAAGTCAACTGTTATGTATGCTTGTCAGGCAGGTTTTAACATGCTGACTGTGTTAGCTGCTGAGGAGTTAAAGGCGGATGAGATCCTCTGCATGGCCCTTCATCCAGGATGGGTGAAGACTGAACTGGGTGGAGAAAAAGTGAGTGTAGATGTATTAGTCAGTTTTGTTTTATTTTGAGCACAAATGTGAGAAACATGTCAAAATGATTTTCAAATTGAGCTTACAAATGCTGAATTTTTGAAGTCTCTGAAACGTTTTAGTGCCAACAACAGTTAAAAGTTTAATGTATGGTGTCCAAAAAAATGCGACGCAGTGTAAATGTAAAAAAAGCAGAATGCAATGATTTGCAAACCGCATAAACCCATATTTTACTCAAAATATAACATAGAGAACATATCAAATGTTTAAACTGAGGAAATGTAATTTTAAATTTGGTGGCCGTAACACGTCTCAAAAAAGTAAGGACTGGGGCACTAAAAGGCTGGAAAAGTAAGTGTTACTAAAAGGAAACCGCAGGATGAATTATTTTCAGCTAATTAGGTCAATTGACAACAGGTCAGTAACATGATTGGGTATAAAAAAGACTATCTTAGAGATTGGCAGAGGTTCACCAATCTGCGAAAACTACATCTACAAATTGTGGAACAATTTCAGAATAATGTTCCTCGATGTAAAATTGTGAAGACTGTGAATACCTCATTATCTACAGTACATAATATCATCAAACGATTCTGGTGAAATCTCTGTATGCAAGGGAAAAAGGTGAAAATCATTATTGGATGCCGTGATCTTCAGGCCCTCAATTGGCACTGCTTTAAAACCGGGCATGATTCTGTAATGGAAATCACTGCATGGGCTCAGACACACTTCCAGAAATCATTATCAGTGAACACAGTTTGCCATGCCATCCACAAATCCAGGTTAAAGCTCTGTCATGCAAAAAATAAGTAATATATTAACATGATTCAAAATTCAAAATTTTTAGAAACCATGGATGGCACATTCTGCAGAACATAGAGGAGAGAGACCAGCTTGTTATCAGCACTCAGTTCAAAACTTTTCATCTCTGATGGTATGGGGGTGCATTAGTTCCTATGAGATGTGCAGCTTGCACATTTGGAAAGGCACCATCAATGCTGAAAAGTATATATACAGGTTTTAGAGCAACATATGCTTCCATCGAGATAAATTCTTTTTTTAGGGAAGGCCTTGCAAGACGATGCTAAACCACATGCTTCCTCTATTACAACAGCATGGCTTCATATTAGAAGAGTCCTGCCTGCAGTCCAGACCTACCACTAAATGAAAACATTTGGCATATCATGAAATAAAAAATATGACAAAAAAAGGAGTGTTAAGGCAAGGCAAGGCAGGCAAGGCAAGTTTATTTGTATAGCACATTTCATACACAATGGTAATTAAAACGATTATACATATAATATAGTGCAATCAGTTCGGACATCGCACAGTGCTCATTCAATAAATGCACAACTAAACAGATGAGTTTTGAGTGTGCATTTAAATGTGACTAATGTTTTAGCACATCTGATCTCTTCTGGAAGCTGATTCCAACTGCGGGTGGCATAATAACTAAAAGCACATTCCCCTTGTTTTGTGTGAACCCTTGGTATTTCTAACTGACTCGATCCTAATGAGCTGAGAGGTCTGTTAGGTTTATATTCAGTGAGCATATCTGCTATATATTTAGGCCTAGGCCATTGAGTGATTTATAAACGAGTAAAAGTACTTTAAAATCAATCCTAAATAGAACTGGAAGCCAGTGTAAGGACCTGAGGACTGGTGTGATATGCTCAGATTTTCTGGTTCTAGTCAGAATTCTGGCAGCAGCGTTCTGGATGAGCTGCAGCTGTCTAATGGTCTTCTTGGGAAGGCCGGTGAGGAGACCATTACAATAGTCCACCCTGCTGGTGATAAAGGCATGAACAAGTTTCTCCAAGTCTTGACTGGAAACAAAACCTCTAATTCTGAGGTGTTTTTTAGATGATAGTATGCTGATTTAGTTACAGCTTTGACATGACTACTGAAACTAAGGTCTGTCTCCAGAATCACACCAAGATTCCTGACTTGATTTTTTGTTGTTAGACCCCTAGAGTCAAGGTATGCATTCACCTTGAGAACTTCATCTTTGTTTCCAAATGCAATGACTTCGGTTTTTTCTTTGTTTAACTGAAGAAAGTTCTCGCACATCCAACTGTTAATTTCATCAATGCATTGGCAGAGGGAGTCAATGGGGCTGTAGTCATTTGGAGATAAGGCTAGGTAAACCTGGGGATCATCTGCATAGCTGTGATAGGCGATTTGGTTCTTTCTCATTATTTGACTTAGTGGGAGCATATACAGGCTAAACAAGAGCGGTGCAAGAATTGAGCCTTGTGGGACTCCGCATGTCATGGACGTCCACTTAGACTTATGCTCTCCTATACAGAAAGCAGCTAGAATCGTCAGACATGAACATTCCTCTCCCAAAACTCCAGCAACTGGTCTGCTCATTCTTAGATATACGGACTGTTGTCAAAAGAACAGCGGATGTGGTAAACATGGCCCTGTCCCAACTTTTCTGAGAAGTGTTGTGGCCATCAAATTCAAATGACCTTATTTTTTCCTTAAAATGGTACATTTTCACAGTTTAACCATTTGAAACATTCCAAACATGCTTTCTGTGTTCTATTGTGAGTAAAATATGGACTTATGAGATTTGCAAATCATTGCATTCTATTTTTATTTACATTTTACACAGTGCCTTAACTTTCTTGGAATTGGGGTTGTAGCTATTAACCAGATTATGATTCTATTAACCATGATTAAGCTATTAACCTTTTGAACAAGCTGTTTTCCTCTGATTCCATTGAGTCAGGCTGATTTTAATGCACCTGGTGCTTTCGATTTCCACCATTTTGAATTCTGTCAAAATGCTTCTGCTATATTGTTTTTATTTTGCATGTTAGTGAACTAGATAGATGGTTTTATTTTCACTAGGCACCACTTGAACCAAAGGAAAGTGTGGAGGGGATGCTGCGTGTCATTGGCAGCCTTACTGAGCAGCAGCACGGTGGATTTATGGACTACACTGGAAACACAATTCCCTGGTGAACCAGAAGAACAAAATCACTCCTATACGAGAGGTCACAAAAGGGCTGATCCAGGTCCAAACCGCCCTGTTTAGTCTAATAAGCATAAAAGGGCACACTTTATCATAAGCACTTAAGCCCACAAGTTTATGACATACACTTAATAACTTGGTATCAAATATAATTTCATACAATAAAACAATTAAAGAAGCAATAAAGCAGTAATGTCTTTTCTATATTATATGCTGCAAATACTTTGCTTATCAGTTACACACACATAACAATTATTTATAGGGTGGCACTCTGAGGGGTGGTTCAGGCTGCAGGATTGCTGAATGACTAAAGAAACATTGTCAGCATGATGGTGCAAAACTGTACATTTCTTGCCTATTACCTCCCTTCTACTGCAAAGGTTTAATAACAGTAATGACTTATGGTTACACTTGAGATGATTACAAAATAGATGTATGAGATGAAAAAACTTATGCGATTCATCATATTAGCATGTATGTAGGATGTTATCTGAGTGAGAGAGAAAGACAGAGAGAACACCAAAGCAAGCGTCCACACAAGCAGTTGCATTTCCTTAGAGGGACCACACAGTAGTTATCTTACCTTTTAAAAATAATTGAGAACAAATAAGAAATGGCCTAGTTGAAAACATGTGGAGTGATGGCTTAAACAGAAGAATACTGATTAAAAACCTTAAGCCCATGTCTTGAAAGATTTGTACATAATCACTAAAAACCGATTTCTCAATTCTCTCGATTCTAGATCTACTGATCCCACCACTCATACCTTGACTATTGTATTTAAAGAATAATGATAAGCATGTCTGACTTGAAGTAAATTATTATATATATTAGCTTTCTGAAAAGCCTCTCCTGAGTAAGCAGCTTTGGCATTCTACTAAAAATCTCCCTTTGTGTTCCCTAGAAACTTAGAAAGTATGCTAAAAATCATAAGGTTGAGGAAAAATGTCATTTCAGCTACTATGCAGGAGTTGTGAAATTTTTTTTAATAAGTACACCAGGCAAAAAAGTTTTGAAAATACCTTACTCATTTCTTTTATTTTCTGCCTTCCTTTCACAGAGACTGCAGCGTAATTTGACTGGGCTGCCACTGTTTATTACAGTTGCAAATAATTAACGAGCAGTCACTTTTATCTTAGCTTGTTTGTTATCTTGACACTTTGGTTTGTCTTAGCTCTCTGACTATTCGTGTAATTTATCTTTTCCTCATAACCTCAATAGCATATACAGTATGACACAGCACAATACACACAGAACAATACATGAGTTCAAAATAGGTGTGGTGTTCGCTTGGGTTCATATAAAAAGCACTTCTAAGGAGCAGGTTGGATAAGCCAAACTGATGAACTTAGATGATGGCAGCAGTGAAAGCATGCAATATCTTGATCAGCGGAGCCAACCGGGGCTTGGGCTTAGAAACTGTTAAGCAACTCTCGGAGGATTCTAGTCAAAAACGGCATATTTTTGCTACCTGTCGTGATCCAGATGGACCGAAGTCTGAGGTGAGTTATAAATAACTAATACAAATAGAAAGCATCAGGTAAATCAAAATGTGCCTTGTTTAATTATGTCTATTATCTTTCTTAAGGCATTGAGAGAACTGGTGAAAAAGCATCCAAGTGTGATCACTATCATACGTCTTGGTAAATGTGCATGTGTCCTTTGTGCATTTAAACTTTTCACTAGAAATAGTTTTTGAGAATTTTGATTTTTTTTTTAAATACCATTTAATTGCTTAATACTTTAGCACTAATAGTTGTTCTATTAACTTTAGATGCTGATGATCCATCCAGTGTCAGAGAGTCTGAAGCATCGTAGAAAGCATCGTTAAGAGCTCTAAAACAATTTGTCCTTTGAAATTAATGAAATCTTCTGCCTTCTGGCTAAACATCTAGGCTGGGGCTTTCACTATTTTGTGTCACCGGTACATAAGTTTGTGACTAAACTATTAAAATGAGTGCTTCTGGGGAAGTACTAGTCACTGGATGTGGCAGAGTTTGCGAGATTCATGGCGTTGTACCAAAATAATCTTAAACTGGGACTGGCTGGTCTCATCAGGCTGAGAGACCAGCTAAGACTAAAGACACTGCTGAACTATTATTTAAGTGAGCTACCGCTTTGTTCATCAGTAGTTTCTTGTGTTGCGCTTGCTGCAGGTCGCTCTGAATATTTTTTTTTTCATTGGTCTGTCAACATGCACTGGAGTTGAATACATTTCTAGAAGTCTAGTCAACTAGTACAAATGAGATGCTAGAATAAGCTACAATATGTAGTACACTCAATGCCAATACTCAAAAGTATTCATTTTTAACGTTAACGTCATTGTGTCAAATTAACTTAATTTAGAGATATGTAATCCTTTCTCATTTTTTATGTAGGAGTACTTACCATATCTACAAGCAGCGGCGAAAGCCAGCGGGATACCAGGCATGTCCTGTAATAAAGCAGCTGTCATCAACATCTCCACTCTTGGGGGGATCCATTGCCAGGATGCCTGCCATGTGCACCCAATTCCCAGTGTTGCCTTATTGCGTGAGCAAGGTACCACCAGTGTTCTGCTTTGGCTCTAGTTAAACTGGATCCCATTCATTGCCCATGATGTATTGATGGCATGAGTCAATGTTTAACTCAAATGCTATGTTTACCTATCAGGTAGGTTTTAACATGCTGACTGTGTTAGCTGCTGAGGAGTTAAAGGCGGATGAGATCCTCTGCATAGCCCTTCATCCAGGATGGGTGAAAACTGAACTGGGTGGAGAAAAAGTGAGTGTTGATCCCTTAAATTCATGTTACGTGAAATGCAGCAGGTGCTTTCGATTTCTGCATAATTTCTTTCAAATATACTTTTTTTGAGCACAGCTTTTACTGTTTCATTATCAAGTTTCTGGTCATATTATATTGTAACTATCACAGTCAAAATAATAAAACCATTTTGTTATACAAAATAATTTGCATGTTTGCAGGAAATGAGTGGGTGACAGTACTACCAACCAGAGTATGTGAGAAGAGTGATTTTGCCTGGAGCTAGGAGCGGATTTTTTGAAAGTCGGAGCATTGAGGTTTTCACTCACTCCCAGAATGCTCCGCTACTGCTCCGTTACGAGCACAAATTATGACAAACTCACGCATTAAACATAATTAGTTAGCTTGACAGGTATGTGGATCACATATGAAGGTTAAAATGGCGATGGAGGTTAAAGCATGTTGTAAGTTGTAGTTTGTTAATCTCCACTCGAAACTAATGTGCTGCTACATGGCTGCACACAGACAGAACACACAAGCTCGCACATAACGTACAGATCACGTGTTTACATTCAGGAATGAAGAAAATTTGGTCAACGCTGTCCTGTGATTTATCAGCTTAAAAACGGAAAAGTTACAGCATTTTCTTTCTGTTTCTGAAGTAACTACCTTCAGCTTCGCCATAGTAGAGAGACGTTGCACAGACAAGTAAGCTAAGTTTAAGCAGTCATTTAATATGGACTTGGGCTAATTGTAGTGTTACAATAAACCATGTTAAAACTATTATTATAATGTTATGCATTTATTTTTCATTTAATATAATTTCTGAACAGAACTTTGATTTTTCAAGCATAGTGAAATAATTTAGCCGTGGAGCGGTGTTTCTGATCAGTGGAGTGGAGCGGGAAATGGTGAACCCGGAGCGGAGTAATTATTGAATGCTTGGAGCACAGAGGGGAAATTGTTGCCGCTCTACTCCGCTCACATACTCTGCTACCAACTGGACAAAAATGGACAGATGTCATTACAACTTAAGTATAATTTAACCTAAACTCAAGCTAAATGCATCCAAATTAGGGATTGTGTGTGTATGTGTTATATTCCAGGTCTTCTGAAGATATTTAATAGCTTTCAGGAACAAACAGTATATTGGGTTGTAATTCACAGAAACTCTTCCCTCTGCTGCAGCAAGCATGCCATTCTTTATTCAGATATCAATACTGCAACCTTGAGAATCTGCCAATACCAATCAAATACCAGTTCTGTTATTTCTTGTTTGACAAAGCAAAAATTTAACTGGATTTTCATGCTGAAGATTTGTGTTGGTGTGAACAGGCCTTTAGCTGTGCAATGTACTGTTCATCCATCCAGGGTATTTTCCTGCCTGAGAGGTTGGGTGCTCTGGAGGAGCGGGCACTTGAGGGCGCTCTGGAGGGGATTTGGGGACTGGAGCCCTCCTTGCGCTAAGCACGGGGGACAGGAGCACTCACTGGGCTAAACTCTGGGACAGGAGCCCTCACTGGGCTAAACTCGGGGACAGGACTGAAGCCCTCCGTGGGCTATACTCAGGAGCTGGAGCCCTCCCTGGGTTTAACTGGGGATCAGGAGCCCTCCCTGGGCTAAACGGGGGATCAGGAGCCCTTCCTGGGCTAAACTGGAGCGAGCTCTGGGGCTGGAGCCGACCCTTGTGATGCTGTTCCGGATCGGGATTACTTACCATCGCCCCACGGAGGCTCTCCAGACACCGGATGACTGCCTCCTTCCAGTCGAGGTTGGTGGTGTCTGGGAGCTCCATGGGGCGATGGTAAGTAATCCCGATCCGGAACAGCATCACAAGGGTTTCCCCCTCGAGGGAGCTGGCGAGGACGAGCGGCACGAACACCCTTGCATAGACGATCGGGTCGGGGTTCGCCTGTGCCACGGCGATTAACCTCGTTCATTCTTTCCACTGATGTCAATGTTGTCAGTAACAGGCCCTGGATTCTGTCACGGGGTTGGGGTTGTAGTGAGCGCATGACAAAGGCGTAGGCGTAAAGGAATATTTTTAATCAGCATCAACCACATATACCATTGAAAAATAACATTAATCCAGGACAAAGGAATGACAGAAACTGAGGGCTTATAAAGGGCAGGCAACTAAGGAGCAAATGAGATGATTAATACAACACAGGTGGGAACTAATGAAAGATGATTAACTAAATGAGCAGGAAATTAACCAAATAGGGGCAAACAGGAACTAGACAGAAACGTACACGTGACAGCAATAAAGTCTCTATTTTTTTTTTTACTGTATATGTTGTCAATTACACACAGTTGATTAAAGGAAGAGAAGTTAATAATTTATAGCATCTGTAGTACTGGGTCATTCCTGGTATTCAATGTCTTTTAAACATCATAAAATATAGAACATTGAGCATCATAACAGTGAGATGTAAAACATGTGAAAAATAATATTGGCCAAGCTCAGGCAAATAAATGTAAGCATATATGAAACAAAATCTATGAAATGGAAGACCAAAACCTGTTATGTAAACCTGTTACATAAAATTAAAGAACATTTTAAAAGACTTGTGATTTTATTGTATGGGCAAAGTGTGCATTATATAGAATCCCTTTGTCCATTTAAAAGCTTCTCTGGTAATAAATAAATGTACACTATTTAGGTAAAAGTATTGGGACACACCTCTGAATTCTTGAATTAAAGTGTTTCAATCAGACCCATTGCCATAGGTGTATAAAATCAAGTACCTGGCCATGCAGTCTTATTTATAAACATTTGGAGCAGTGGAAACCTGTTCTGTGGAGTGATGAATCGTGCTTCTCTGTTTGGCAGTCTGATGAGCAAGTTTGGTGGAGGAGGGATAATGGTATGGGGCAGTTTTTTAGGGGTTGGTCTAGGCCCCTTACGTCCAGTGAAGGGAAATCTTAATGCTTCAGCAACCAGCACCAAGGCATTTTGGACAATACTATGCTTCTTTTGTGGGAAGACCCTTTTTTATTCCAGCATGACTGTGCCCCAGTTCACAAAGCATGGTCCATAAGACATGGTTGGATGAGTTTGGTGTGGAAGAATTTGACTGGCCCTGACCTGAACCCCATCAAACAGCTTTAGGGTGAACTGGAACAGAGATTGTGAGCTGGGCCTTCTTGTCCAACATCAGTGTCTGACCTCATAAATACTCCACTGGATAAATGGACCAAAATTCCCACAGAAACATTCTAAAATCTTGTAGAAATCCTTCCCCGAAGAATGAAAGCTGTTATAGCTGCAAAGGGGAGATGTATTTAGAATGCAATGTCATTAAAGTCCTAAATAGTGTTTAGATGACAGGTGTCCCAATACTTTTGTCCATATACATACATACACACACACATACACGCAAACCGGGATTCATGCGTGAAGTGAACACCTCTCCAAAGTGCCAGACGCCATCGAATGTGAGCATTTGCCCACTCAAGTCAGTTACGACGACGAAACTGCAGTCAGGTCGAGACCCCGATGAGGACGATGAGCTTCCCTGAGATGGTTTCTGACAGTTTGTGCAGAAATTCTTTGGTTATGCAAACCGATTGTTGCAGCAGCTGTCTGGGTGGCTGGTCTCAGACGATCTTGGAGGTTAAGATGCTGGATGTGGAGGTCCTGGGCTGGTGTGGTTACACGTGGTCTGCGGTTGTGAGGCCGGTTGGATGTCCCGCCAAATTCTCTGAAACGCCTTTGGAGACGGCGTCTAAGTTTATCATTCCCGTGTGTTTTAAGGCTTCTTTCCACTGTATTGCATAGATAGGTATAACATTTGAGTACTGAATAAGCCAAATTCAAGTCTTCAAGATCTCACACACATAACCTGTTTAACGTACAAACACACAATTTTACTGTTTGCATTTATAGTACAAACCTCTTTCATTAGCTCAAGTATGCAAACCTCTTTGCCACATGCACTGGAATATGTATTATATTGAAAGTTACATTTTCAAATGAAAATGGCAACATGATCGTTTTATAAAGTATGCGTTCATATGTGCTTCGGGGGTTGGTGTTAAAGAATTGTGTTATAATAACCCCCTTTACTATATTTAAGGGTGGATCATTTTATCAGTTGTTTATTGCAACAATACATAACTACAATAACTTTGTCTAGTGCTCTTATGAACGTTTATAGCATGATTTGTGAAAATGTAACTATACTGCATGACACAGCATATCTTCATGGCTAGTTTTTGCGCATTTCATTTCATTCCATTCTGTAACCTACTTGTTCTACAGATCTGTGTAAATGCTACTGTTTTTGACAGCGTTGATAACGTTTAAGATAATATCATGATAATTGTTGCGTTTCCCTTACCGAATGCCATATCCTGTCAGCAAAAACCTGTCCATGGGCTTTTTTGATTGCTTTCAGTTGAAGTGCCGGCGATGCAGTGTTGCCAGATATAGATACTAAAACAAACAAAACACTAAAAATAAATAAAAATAAACCGATAGTTTCCAATCTTTTGCAAATAAGATAAGATAAAGATATCACTGACTCTACACTGCAACTTCCTACTTTATTAACTTTCTAAAGTGTTAAATTAAGTGGAAAAGACAAGTTCAAAAATGCTTATAATAGCTGGATCAGGTTGTGCCCGCGCCCTCACTCACAGCTCACTCAAGCCTCGTTCACTCCGCCGGCGTCTCGCAGCGATCATTTTCATATCACGGACGCTAAACATTCTTGCAAACTGTCTAAACTGAATTATACATGTCATGCAGGCATTCATATGAGGAGTTTAACAGCAAATTAATCATTCAAAGAACTCGTTTTATTTTTGAACATGAAAAATTTACCGAGGTCCGGACCTCGGTGGCCTCATAGCTGGTTACAGGCCTGAGCAACAAAGCTACAGCGAGAATAAAAGTTATGCCTTCTTTCTTTGCGTGAACATTTGGGCGGCGTTATGCAAATCTTCCCACATAGTGATGTAGATATGAGGGGGCGTGTTAGCACGAGGCGTTTTAGGTAGGTGTGGCTGACTCTGAACTTTTATAAAGAATATCTCTTTGGATTTGAGACTTTAGTCTTTGCAACTTTACAGATCTTCTTTATGCACCAAGAGCTTGTAACACTCCAAAGAGAAAGGAAAAATTAAAATCGCATCATATGACCCCTTTAAGACCGTAAACAACATGGGCTGAGAACTAAAGAGCGCACATGCTTATCTTTGCTAAGTCTCTCCAAGGAATGGTAAAGAGTTCCAGGGCACTGAAAAAAAGCTAGTGAGAGAACAGTCTTTATTGCTGTAGCATTCAAGGGTAAAGGCATAAAATGGAGAATAATACACACTTAAATATAAAGTTTCCAAAAGGGGGCTTTCAAAGCAATGCCATATAACAATGTTTGCTTCTCCAAAGAACCATTCAGTGAACTTCAAAAAAGGTTCTTTAGAAACATCTTAAAAAATAAATAAATCAATAAAATTGTGGAATGGAAAAGTTCCATGGATTTGAAAGGTTTTTCATGGAACCACAAATGCAAATAGAGAACCTTGATTCTAAAGAGTGAGTCTTAACGGGTAACTACTGGACGTTTCCAGCATACAAAAATCCCATGACAGACAAATTTAACATGCGCTTACCTACATATGGTTCTATTCACTTTTTTTTGGTTTCCAGCATACATGTGAACATGCATCCCAGAATGCACTTCATAAAAAAAGAAGCCCAGAGAGTGCAGAGTTGGAATCCAGATGAATGGTGGTGACTTCTATGAAGATCAAATATTGGTCACACCTGGTCATACTTCAATCGGACTTATTTCATGATTTGAACCTATGAATAAATGCCTTGCTCAAGGTCACAGTAGCAATAATGGAGCTACTAATTAGCTCATCAGTTTCTGGGTCATACCTTCCAGATATTGCTTTAGGACTGTTGTTTTCTAGCCCAGATCTTTAAGCTCTACTTTCACTCCAGATAGCATTTATGATTTGGAATAATACATTACAGCTTTTGGAAAGCATTCAAGCAGTTTTATTACTCAATGCAATCAGCGCTTATATATGTTCATGCTGAGTAACTTTGAAATGTCATCTTGACTCATCATGGTTACAAACACTAAAAAGACCAGTGCAATAAGGGGCGTGGAGTCCACTCTGCATCCTATATAAAAAGCCATATAATGAGGCAGGTTGGTTGACAGAACCAGACTTTCATCTTTGAACATGGCGGCATTAAAGGTGTGTAGTGCTCTAGTGACAGGAGCTAACCGAGGCTTGGGTTTAGAAATGGTCAAGCAACTCCTGGAGGCCCGTTGCTCAAATATTTTTGCTTTTTGAAGAGCCATTCCCACTCTTCCCATACAGCATCAGCAAGGTACGCAAGAATTCTAAGGCTTTGTTTAGACATGCAGCAAAAATGCTCATTTGAATGTGATTTAAAACTTCATTAAAGATCTGTTTTCCTTTCAGGCTGGTCTAAACATGTTGACCATATACACCGCTAGGGACTTAAAGGCAGACGAGATCCTTTGCATTTCCATTCACCCAGGATGGGTGAAGACGGACATGGGGGGAGATGGGGTAAATCTAGATTCAGTAATAAAGTTGATTCACTTTAACAGGTCCATTTTTAATTAAATTGGAAATGAACTAATCATAGCCTAGCAGGTGAACCTTGAAGCATTCATCATAGACTTCTCAGAAATGTGACAGTTATCCATTCTAGTAACAATATTTTTGTTTGGTGTCAATTTCAGGCACCTATCGACACCAGAGAAAGTGTAGAGGGGGTGTTCCGTGTCATTGGCAGCCTTACTGAGAAGCAACACGGCGGATTCTTGGACTACACTGGAAAAACAATGCCCTGGTAAACCAGAAGAACAAACCAGAAAAACACTTATATAAGGAAGTTCATGAAAGGGCTGATCCAGATGGCCCATTTTACCATTATTAACATAGTGATAAGCCCAGTCATTAATGTTTATGACATGGTAACTTCATTCTTTGTGTGTTCAATACAATAAAACAAACTAAACTAAACAAACAATACTGCAATACTGTGTCATTTATCTGAATGCACAAACATTATGTGCTATATAATTTGCCATTTACCATAAAAAAAAGAACATGACACTAGATATTTAGCATTTATTGCTAAGTGTTTTCTGAGAACATTTCTATGCTACACATTAATAAACAACATAGAATGTTACGAATTCTGTTTATATTTTGATCAATATCCTTGAGTTTTATAAACTGGTACATAGATCTACTGAGTCTAACATATCACTTGTACTACACTTGTGAGAAACAATAAATACAACATGCTTTTCTAATTTGGCATTACATATCAGTGACATTTATATATGTGACCCTGGTCCACAAAACCAGTCATAAGGGTCAATTTTTTTAAATTGAAATTTATACATCATCTGAAAGCTGAATAAATAAGCTTTCCATTGATGTATGGTTTGTTAGGACAATATTTGGCTGAGATACAACTATTTGAAAATCTGGAATCTGAGAGTGCAAAAAAAATCGAAATACTGAGAAAATCGTCTTTAAAGTTGTTCAAATTAAGTTCTTAGCAATGCATATTACTAATCAAAAATTAAGTTTTAATATATTTACACTAGGAAATTTACAAAATATCTTCATGGAACATAATCTTTACTTAATATCCTAATGATTTTTGACATAAAAGAAAAATCAACGATGTTGACCCATACAATTTATTTTTGGCTATTGCTACAAATATACCCCAGCGACTTAAGACTGGTTTTGTGGTCCAGGGTCATATATGAGGTAAACATAAATATTAGTAAATTATACAAACATATACTGTGGTAGACAACAAACTGTCCATAAAACCTAAAATCATACACTATCAATCAAAGGTCTGGATAGACTTGATTGAGCTTCTTGTGCGCTTTAAAATCTGTTTATCTGAAGTATTATGTTTAAAGGCCTGAAATTAAATTTGCAGGCATTCTCTGTCTTTTGGCTAAGATGCTTCCACTGAATTAAAAGATAAATAACTGTTGGCGGGGAACAGGAGACTAACAGTTATTGGGTAGACAGTTTGAGAAATAATTGAAAAATTATTCACGGTCAGTTTGCGTTAAGACCGTAAACAACATGGGCTGAAAACTACTCTATAAAGAGTCCCCATGCTTATCTTTGGTGAGTCTCTCCAAGGAATGGTAAAGAGATCCCGGGCACTGAATAAATGCTAGTGAAAGATCAGTCTTCAGACTTCATTCTAAAACCTGGAAAAATAGTAATTTAATAGACTAAAAGGTAAACGTTTCCAAATCTTTGACTGGTACTGTATAACTGAAGCGGAAATATGTAAATAAAGCCGGCGTCACCAGGAGGCACTATTCCATACTGCCACCCTCACGGGGCAGATCTTCAGCACCCCTGGATTGTTCCCATTTATATTTGCCCCCGGACAGAAAAAAGGGAACATTGTCTCAGTGAAGTGGTCGTTAAACGTGTAGACAGGTGTGACACCCACTGAGTCAAAGAAGCTGACCTCTCCAGCATCATAGTCGATCTTCACCCGAACCTTTTCCAGGTGGCCCTTCAGGTTGAGCGGGGTGTGGGGGCTGGTCATGGCCGTGTACTTCCCATCAGAGAGAGCCATGGTCCAGAATCCTCCATTGGGACAGCCTGAGATTTTGCCTTTCCTGGCTACTGATTCTTTAACCACACCGATTACCCAGTCATTATTTTGGCCCACGTCCACCTCCCAGGAATGGCATCCTGAGGTGAAACCCTTGGAGCCCAGTACAAAAACAAAGTGGTCAAAGCGCTCAGGGTTATTAGGCAGCTCTTTCATCATCCCCGTGTTGGACACACTCGCCAGGCTCTTGCTAAGAGACAAACAGGGGTAGGCTGTGTTGGGGTCCAACGTCACTGGAGCTAAGTGGTAGAGAAAGCGGGAAGACATTACAACAAATGCATATTTATGCACCAGTGTTAAAATGTAAGATTTATTTCATTTAAATGTAATTCAAGTGTGTAATTTTTTTAGTGTTAAAAGTGTTTTTTGGGGTTTATACTTGGTCTTTTATTAAACATCCTGACACAGTAACAACATTGGCTTAACCAAGTTTTTTGGGATGGGAATATCTGGTTGTTTGACCAACTGACCCTTCGCAAAATCCCGCAATGTAAATCCAATGTAAATCTAATGTAGATCTACTCTCCTGTCTGGTTTGTTTGTCAAACAAAATGGCAGATTCGTCACTATGATTGGTCAGATCACCTGTCAATCAAGCTCCCGGCAAAGGATTAATTGGAGCAGGCGGAAAGGCTTCGGAAACAATACATTTTTGCAATTCCATTTGGCTGTACTAGTGAGTAATTACAGCCATTAAAGAGTAATTACACACTTCAGCTTTAAGAAACTAAGTGTAGTTAATAAATATAATTGAATATATAATACATTTAATATAATTAAATACGACATTTAATTTATCTTAATGAATTATCCATAAACATGTTTTCATACATCATATGGGCTATTTTTAGACACATTAGTAAATAAATAATGAAATATATTAATATTTTGTAATATAAATATATATATTTTTTCATTATAACATTTTATTATCATTTTACAATATGTTTTACATTATATCATTTTATGTACCATGCTGGCTGAAAACTGTATTTCCCAGAAAGCTCTACTTTACTCTAAGTCTTCAAAGTGGAGCCAAACAACATGACATTTGCTGAACAAACCAACTTTGAACTTCTTTGAATTGCAGTTCAGTAATTTCCTTAACTAATTCCATTCAAATTCCGACTCATGAATTTAAAGGGAACCTATTCGGAATATTTACACAAACTCATCCAGTTCTATAATAACTGAACACTCACTGTATTCCACCAGGCTCTGCATTTTTTCCCACACTCTGAACTTCAGGGAGGTGATGTGCTCCGCAACGTCAATTAGAGAATTGGGCACATTTTCTGGTTCTTGAAATGCTATCTGAGCTCTGGAAGGGCATTCAGTCAGGTTAGTTGTGGATTTTATGAAAATAATTCAATCAAATACTCTCAAATGTACAATGTACTATTACCTCTTTTTGACATTCTCGTAGTTCTGTGAGAAAAATTCAAATCAGGTACTTGTGCTAATATTTGTACAAACTTGATAAGATTAGTTAACAACCCAAATACAGCAGGTTACCTGTAAAAAGAGGCTGTCATCATTAGCAATCTCATTTTCAATGGCCATGACAGCATGAGAAAAGCTGAGGATATCACGAGCGATTATTTCCGTTTTTTTCTTCATCGTCTGTTTCTTTGTCTCTTCTTCTTCTGCCAGAACAGCAATCCTCGCAGCTTCCTCCTTCAGAAGAAATTGCCGAAGCTCTTCAAACTCCTCGTGAACTTGTTTCTCTGTCTGTTGCCTTTGGTTCTATGTGAACCCAAAATAAAGAAGGCAAGTAAGTGATTACCCTAGATATCTGTTGATGGCTAGTCTACCACATGTGAGTGAGTGACGTGACATGTGGCCAAGTACGGTGACCCATACTTGGAATTAAAGTGCACACCCGGAGCAGTGGGCAGCCATTTATGCTGCGGCTCCTGGGGAGCAGTTGGGGGTTCGGTGCCTTGCTCAAGGGCACCTCAGTCATAGTATTGAAGGTGGGAGAGAGCGCTGTACATTCACTCCCCCCACCTACAATCCCTGCTGGTACGAGACTCGAACCCACAACCTTTGGGTTAAGAGTCCGACTCTCTAACCATTAGGCCACGACTTCCCCCACATGATGTTTATTAGTCTGGATCTTGTTCTTTGTTGATACCTTGATGTGGACCGTTATGTCATCACATTGCTGTTTGGCCTCATAGAGGCTTCGAAGATCTTTCTTAAGTGGGATGACAATCTGCCGCATTTCCTCCTGGAGAAAAAATAAATTTACATCTCAATCCAATTTAAAACAACCCCTCAAGGACAGTTTGCAAACCGTAAACAAGAATTCCACAACAAGATTTTAAAATAAATAATAATAATAATAATATAGAATTTATATAGAAATTGCACTATTAAAAAAATCAAGTTCTAACTCTAGGAAAACATAAATTCACTGTTAATGTTATTACTATTAAAAATTGTATTGACTTGGCCTCAGTTTATTCAATTCCCAGATATTATCAAGTTTCCCATGACCACGAAAAATCTATTGCACCACATTAATAAGAATTGAGAATAGTGACAAACACAAGAAAAACATCTTTATAAAATGGATAGTTCCGGTCCTTGATTCTGATTGGTTGAGCCAAGTTCAAAGCTGTTGTAAATGACTCTACAAACATACACCTTTGTTTACATTTGTGTGTTGCTCGGCAACCACTTTGTTGGAACCACAACCGTTTCTGAGGAACTACATTGTTTGGTGGAAGAATACTGTTTTTATTAATATCATTACACTTTATTTGCTCCGTTTTATTTTGTGAAACCTTGCTACGTATATGGAATAACCGTTCTATAAAAGCAATAAACCACGGCTTCTTGGGGCTTATTGCTTTAGTATGCATTATGGTAATAAGAATTTGGAGGGTTAATATGCATGTAATATTAATTTCAAAATAAAAACACCCAAAAGCCATTTTTAGGCTTATTATTTTGGTTTATTCTGGTAAAAATAAGGCTTATTTGGAAAATTATTTCTTACAACTAAGAATTAAGGAAAATTCTTAACAACACATCACCTTGAGATCGTTTGCTGCTTCTTCCAAAGGACACACACTGTGGCCTTGATGTTTCTTGGACGTTTGACAAACACAGCAGAGAACCTCTTCATCATATTGGCAGAACAATTTGAGTCCCTCCCTGTGAGTGGCACAGAGAGCCTCTGGTTTGGACGTCCCGTTGGCTGAATATGAGCCTGCTTTCGCAGACGCTTGTCCTTTCTGCTTCTGTGCAATGGCATCGCACACGTTCTTCAGAGCCAGACTCACGGTGGGCTCCGTCAGAGAACACTTCCTCCTGCATACGGGACATTCCCTCTTGGCCGCCTTCTTGTTCCAGAATTGCTGAAGGCAGAGGCGGCAGAAACTGTGGCTGCACTTCAGGACCACGGGATCGGTGAAGATCTCGCAGCAGACCAGACAAGAGAGCTCATCCTCTAAAGGCGACTGAGCATGAGACGACAGAGCTCTCGGACGCAGGACTGGGATGTTTTTAAGGCTTGGAAGGGTGTTTGCTCTTCCAGGTTGAGAGGAAGCCCTCGGTCGCAAGGGCATGGCTGTCTGGTGTTGCTGGAGTGGAGTCCACTCGCTTTTACAAATGAAAAACCCGATGAGCCCAAGCAGTGTTTGTAGCCAATCTTTCATCTACATCACAAGACTTCCACAAGCACCCTCACGTCCCAAACACAAGTCCGTCCTTCGCCAATAAAGGCCTTTTATAGAGCCGTGACTATCCTTAACTTTAAAAACAATCACTAAATTCTCAGAAGTCAGTCTCTGACCACACCTCGTCCACTGGAGCACTGGGTTTTTATTTACGTCACTCTAATATGCAGCCTTGGTTCATTATTGGATCAACTGGTGCTTGAGGGGAAAACAAACCACCATCGATCCATGAAATGATTGGTGTAAGCATTATTGTTTTGGGAACTCAAGAGGCAACGTGAGGGGTTGCAAGAAAGCAAACCCTTTCCAAATGCTGCAGGGACATTTACGCAAAGAAACTTACGTGGAAAACTCCACACGCAAAGAAACTTACGTGGAAAACTCCACATGCAGCCACAGAAGCACAGAACACGGCAAAAATGTGCGTTTCTAATGGGATAAATTACAAATACTATACCAAATAACTCATATTAAATCATATGCAGGTCACTCGTTCCCCGGTCCACAATGGTAATGTAAAAGTAAATATGCCCTTGGTGAGGTTATTCAGCCAAGGAGAACGAACCCAATGTTTCAATGAACAACCGTAAGAAGAATAAAAACACCTACTGCTTTCCAGAACATAAAAACAAAAACACACAACTCATTTTGTTTGTTTTAATGTTGTTCAGAAATCTAACAAAGAACAATTTGGTGCAATAGCATTTCTGTCAATGAAAAAACATAACAGATATAACAGACTTGTATCATGATTATTGCCATTTGAAGGTAGTCTGAGACAGTGTAACATGAGTCCATCAAAACCATTACATCATCAGTGTAAACTATTAATTCTTAAAAACCATCCAAAAGCATTGAATGAAAAAGTGACCAAAGTAAATCAACGACAAGAGAGCTGTGTTCAAGCTACACTGATAGATTTACAATATGTAAAAAGTAACACCAAAACATTTAGTTTTTTTCTCTTTTTATTAACTTTTGATCTGGGTCCTTTAAACATTAACCTACACCTTCCATAAGACAAGACGCCCGGCTAAATAATAGAAAAAAGAACTATAAAAAAAAGAACTATAAAGTTTTAACCATCACATGATCAGCATTTACATTTCAAACATGCTCTGACGTTACAGATGTGGAATAGTACAGTGTTGAACTGCCTGGTTAAAAGAGTAATGATCATCTCAGAGTTCCACTAACTTCATAATTCAACATGTGCTCAGTGTAAGACGCCTGTGTTTGGTCATATTTGCAGTACTATTGTCAGTATCTTGGAAATGCTCACTGGCTGTAGTGTAGTTTCCGTAAACACATCAACACTATATACACTCAAATCAATAGCATACAATTAATGCCATCTAACACCTATACCATCCAATCAGTGCTTTAATATTCACTTACCAGTAGGGCTGGGCAATATGCATCAAATATTCAAAATGATATTTCAGTTTTTCTTTTTTAATAAATCTGCAAAAATGTCAACAATTCTGTGTTTTTCTGTCAATATGGGGTGCTGTGTGTACATTAATGAGGAAAAAAAATTAACTTAAATGATTTTAGCAAATGGCTGCAATATAACAAAGAGTGAAAAATTTAAGGGGGTCTGAATACTTTCCGTACCCACTGTATATATGCGGTCATTTGCAAAATGTTGCATTCTCTCACAGAAGTATTGTATTCCCCTGTGAAACTTGCTCGCAAAAAGCACTGAAAGAGCTAGTTTTATAGTGAAATATATCATGTAACTTTCAGGGATGTGTAAATTATACACACACACACGCACGCACACACACACACGCACACGCACGCACACACACACACAACATGGCTTTCTGAATCTGGTTTGTTTCTGGTTTGTTTGAAACTATCCTATCGCCCAGCCCAACTTTTAAGCCCTTCATATTTCCTCCACTACTCCTTTAAAGGATAAATACTGTAACAGGTGAAACACTATCTGTAATACTGGATGTGTAAATTATACACACACACACGCACGCACACACACACACAACATGGCTTTCTGAATCTGTTTTGTTTCTGGTTTGTTTGAAACTATCCTATCGCCCAGCCCAACTTTTAAGCCCTTCATATTTCCTCCACTACTCCTTTAAAGGATAAATACTGTAACAGGTGAAACACTATCTGTAATACTTCATGACATGTCTTAATACTGATTTCACTGATAAAAAAGAAAACGATTTCCTTATGTTTGGCATTATGTGGTAGTTTGCCACACTATTAAAATGAAAACAGATGGTTAATTATTTCCCCCCTTTCTTTTACTCTTTTAAAATAAGAGCTAAGCCACGGAACTGTGAAATGTAAAGCACTAGAGGTCATTTAGAAACGGATCATTGCAACAAGTTCAAAGCAACTCGAAATCCTTTGTATAATACAGAACAAGAGTACATAACAAGACAGCACATGCTTTAGGGAATCATTATAGTGTTGATAAGACAAATGGTCCATGATTTTGCCATGGGACGGGTCAGATCCACACCAGAGAGGTCACTACAGTGCAAACCAGCATTGCCTCGATCTCTGCACTGCGTGTTCTGTGCCTTACCGTGCAATTTATACAGCGTTGGGCAACACAGTGCAAGTGAAAGTCACAGTATGTAACAGAGTAACCTCACAGGGGTACCAAACACGGGCCCTGGAGTAAATACCTTGCAAATTCAAAGGTGGTGTCAGCATCTTTTGCTTAATATCCTACTAAATAAGACATTTCATATAAGTGATCTGGCTGAACCTAGTCAAATCTAAATACAAGTTTTAAATGCATTCAACATAGTGTCTTGATAACACCAGCATCTTAAAAAAAAGTTAGAGTTAGTGGCCTACAAGTGTTTCCAGCGTTCTTAAAAGCATCCCAGCATATGCTCCCAAAATCAACAAAAATAAATCTCAATAGTGTTCCTAAAGCAGTGTTTTCCAGAATTACCATTTTAGCCGTTTCTAGAATTACACACGACCGACCTTTGCATCGCCTATGGCACCCCACACATCGAACACAAACTCATCTGGAAATGCGAAATCACCCAGAGTCTCGTCCAAAGCTTCAGCAAACTCATCCGGGTTCTTTTTGTCCTTGCCGAGCTCCACCATCGTGGCAGCTGTAAATGAGTGTGGGAGTTAGAGACGCCATTTAAAAAAACAGCAACTGTACAAAAACAGTAATATGCAGGGAAACATACCAAGTTCACTGTCTCTAATGCCCATGTAGCTCTCCAACAGATCATCGACTTTCTCGATAGCTTTTTCTTCAAATGCTGACGGCTGCAACACAAAATAAGAATTAATGAAGACATTGGATTACCCTGCTTAACTGAAATTTATAGGTGATTATTATTATTACGATGGGTGCTATTGTGTTTGATTGTCTGTGATGTATTATAAAATGCTTAGTCGCCAGGATAAAGTTATCTAGCTGGCATAGCACGAGGTCGAATTTTTTTTTAAATTGCGAAAGACTTGAGAGCATCAGTAAGAATACTGAAAACCACAAACCAATCTGTAACATTTTGTGAAATATGTATTTAAGTGTGTATCATATTACAAGACACAGCTAGAGATGCCTAGACCTTTCCAATCACACAAATGCAAACACCTATTTGCTGACTCATGAACTGAACTGATCTGAGTTCACTGTATATTTAACCCAACAGTCTTACCAGTTCCTCTACGGTGGCTGGCCCTTTAGACCTCAGACGCAGAGTTCCTCTGCCCGTTCCTAACTGTGCAGAGCCTGACTTGCTTCCCGACCGCTGACTGATCATGTCTTTAAAAAAGGGTAAAAACTCATCATATCAGATTCACTGTGGCCGTCAGTGTCAGCTAAAGGATATTCAAAAACACTTACCAAATGCCTTCAAAGGTTCCACCAGCTTCAGGACAAACGTTTTCCCTTTGGGCAATTCCTTCAGCATCTTGGCAACCTCATAATGGCGGCAGCCAATGAGTATCTGCCCGTTGATTGACTCGATCATGTCACCCACGTTGATGACCTGGATCTGATGAATAATACTGCCTTCTCTTATCCTCTGCAAAGGAAACAAATGATTTTCAGATGATTGGTCAGAATGAGGATAAAGAGTTATTATTAAGAGGGGTTTGTTAGGTACAACGTGAAGTAGGGTGCATGCTGTTTACGGTTGTCATGCAATAGCACAACTTGACTCGTTATTATAGAATTCAACTGATGTGCGATCACAAGCATGTGAATATCAGCTCATTTACAACAATGGAGAATTGGAACAAGCCTTTCTGTAATGTTAGTTTTAGTCCTGTTAATCTTATGTTTTCAAACCAAAAATGTAGGACTCATCACTGAGACCTTTGGTCATATGATCTTTCTTTTTTTTCTTTTTTAGAAAGAGAAAATAAGCAAATGAAAGGAAGAACAATTCACAAGATTATCCAAAAGAAACATAACTACAGGCTTGATTAATACTTAAAACATTTAATACAAAAATAACTATATTGTGATATGCACTACCTTTCAAAAGTTTGGGTGCAGTAAGATTTTTCAATGTTTTTGAAAGAAAACTTTGGTGGCCAAAGCTGCATTTATTTAATCACAAATACATTAAAAAAGTAACATTGTGAAATATTACAATTTCAAATGACTGTTTTCTATTTGAATATAATAAAATCAACTGATGTGCGATCACAAGCATGTGAATATCAGCTCATTTACAACAATGGAGAATTGGAACAAGCCTTTCTGTAATGTTAGTTTTAGTCCTGTTAATCTTATGTTTTCAAACCAAAAATGTAGGACTCATCACTGAGACCTTTGGTCATATGATCTTTCTTTTTTTTCTTTTTTAGAAAGAGAAAATAAGCAAATGAAAGGAAGAACAATTCACAAGATTATCCAAAAGAAACATAACTACAGGCTTGATTAATACTTAAAACATTTAATACAAAAATAACTATATTGTGATATGCACTACCTTTCAAAAGTTTGGGTGCGGTAAGATTTTTCAATGTTTTTGAAAGAAGTCTCTTATGGTGACCAAAGCTGCATTTATTTAATCACAAATACATTAAAAAAGTAACATTGTGAAATATTACAATTTCAAATGACTGTTTTCTATTTGAATATAATAAAATCGAATTTATTCCTGTGATGTAAAGCTGAATTTTCAGCATAATTACTCCAGTCTTCAGTGTCACGCGATCCTTCAGAAATCATTCTAATATGCTGATTTGTTTCTCAAGAAGCATTTATTATTATTACCAATGTTGAAAACGGTTGTGCTGCTTAATATTTTTGTGGAGACGGCGATCAATGTTTTTCAGGACTCTTTGACGAGTAGAAGGTTCAAAATAACAGCATTCATTTAAAATAGAAATTTTTGTAGCATTACAAATGTCTTTACTGTCACCTTTGAACTACCGAATGCATCCTTGCTGAATAATAGTATTAATTTCTTTAAAAAAACTAAAACAAAAAAAAAGGCATCAAAACCGTAATCATTAAAAGTCTCACCTTAATGAAAGCATAGCCAGCTCCATTATCAGTGATGGTGAGCCCCAGTGCATCCTCTCCTTTAAAAACCTCCACCTCTTTCCTCTGGCCCTTCACGTGAGCAAATATAAAGTCCTCCAGTCCGATCTGGCCACCCAAAAGTTTGTCCATATCCACTTTGTGAGTATTCAGTGTGCAAAACATCACCTGAGAAAGAATATAAGCATTTATTCAGTGTAATCAGCAAGGCCTGCTCTTATAATGCAAAGAGAAATGCCATTCACCTCTGTTGGAGTAATCCCAAAGGCCTCTCCTATCTTGGCATATAGCTCGCGTACATTGCTGAAGCCCTCGATGCGACCCGTGGGGCTGCCGTGAGCCAGCTGGGTGTGGAAGATCAGGCGAGGTCGCAGGCTGATGGGTGGCGGTGGTAAGCCCTCATGGGCAGCTCCTTCACCCAAGCTGACCCTGCCACCATCCAGGCCACCCAACCCTGGGACGTTCAGTCCAGCCCGGATGGGCTCGGCCTCCTCATTCTCCACCAGTGGAGATGCCTTCTTTCTGCGTCCCAATCCAAGTGGCATTTTGGGCGCTGTTGTCTTCGTTTTGTTGTACATGCACAATGTTTTAATACAAAAGGGGTCTGTGAACCACTTTTAATAACGTTCTTTATGTGCCCAAATCAAAGTAGAAAGTCTCTTGAGTTCAACCCATTCAAAGGAAACCTCCAGACCTGTGATACAAAGATGGACAAACTGGGATCAAAAAAATACATCTGTAGAAAAAAAGATACATGTAGTAAATTTATTAGACAAGCAAAAGGGATCAATAAATAATAGACTAGAAACATTTCATTAAGAAGTAAATATAAAAATGTGTAACCAATTTTTTTAAATTATTTTTCCTTTATTTTATTTGACATACAAGATTATGCATAATTCTAAATGTATTTTTTTCTACCCTTGAATTCTAAATTTCCTGATATTTCCAGGTTGTCTGACTAATTAAAAAAAAATACCTTTTTGTTCGACTTATAAGATTTAATGCATACATGTAATTTCTATTCATTTTCTATCACTGAATTCTAAATGCCCTGATATTTCCAGGTTTTCTACAACTGTGGGAACTTAAGACAAGGTTGCACTTATACATATTTTAATGTGCATTCATATTTCCTACATTTCAAGTAATATAAATAAGTGCAAAATTTCATGGTCACTTCTTGAAAATCTAGGTCGTGTTTTTCATACATTAATAACTGACAAACTGAGATGGAAAAGGATACATTAGTAACAAATTTAATATACAAGCAAAAGTCGTTTTATTTAAATTTAAAAGGATTTAATTTGGGATAACATTTGACATCTATTTATCATTCATAAAACCCAAAACAAGAAGAAAGTATTTGGTTCTGCCTTGTTTATTTACAGTCATCCAGCAAGCAAACTCGAACAACAACCTGACTAAAAATGACAAGCTAAACTCAAATACCGACCACTGAATCAGCACTTTCATGTGTTGAAGTTTCAGAATTAAAGCAGCATATGTTTCTGTTTATAGACTGAAGCTAAGCAGCTAACAGTAATATGAGTTAGCATGTTAGCATCCTCTAGACATCACGACACTTACCAAACTAACACTGACAGAGAGGAAACCATGAACCGCTGGGACGTCGGGCTTATAATATATTCATTATAAGAGATGATTGTTGAATAGGGTTAGAGCGGGCATTTAGGGAGTTTGTTCTGGTATGTGAAAGAAAGGCGGATACCACATCACTCAACACAAGCTGCAGTTCTTCCTCTACTGAGACGCCAAACAGCAGCGCAGCTCAAACATGCGCGCACTGCTGCCACCTACAGACGACATGCGATTATAACAGCGATCATCAGTCAACGACGCGTCTTTTACTGGAGCTGTAGGGGCAGACGTTACAACAGTCACCATAATTTTGAAGAAGAAGAAAAAAATATATATATAGCCTATATATATATATATATACAGAGTTTTGGGGAAAGTTACTTTTATAAGTAATGCATTACAATATTGCGTTACTCCATGAAAAAGTAACTAATTACGGTACTTAGTTACTTTTTATGGAAAGTAATGCGTTACGTTACTTTTGCGTTACTTTTTAAATCTGGACGGGGCTTGCTTGTTTGTTTTTAAAATACAAAAGTTATATTTTTGGCAAATATAAAAGCCTTTTCAGACCAAAAGTGAAATGAATAAGCCTCAGGCTGAAGGGAAAGTAAATTTACGTCCGTACAGTAGAATGCAGAAGAAGAAATGTCAACACACTTCAGCAATAAACAAAGACACAAATGTTTGTCTAGAGTAATTTGTGCTTATTAGTTACGGTTGAACTGGATCATCGAAGGTCAGAAGCAAAGACATTGGTTAATAGAATGGGATTAAATACATAAAGGATATTTGTGTTTAACACTTTATTTTGATAGTCCACTTTAGACATTCAACTACCTATTAACCCCTAATCTAACAGTCTACAAATGTTCTGAGAGTTAGTTGACATGTTGCAGAGTTACTACAGTTAGTAGAATGTCTAAAGTGTAACGTGAATGTGAAAGTGAATGGGTGCCGTCAGAATGAGAGTCCAAACAGATGAAAAAACATCACATTATTCCACATGACTCCAGTCCATTGATTAATGTCTCAAGCAAAAAGCTGTTTGTAAGAAACAAATCCGCCAATAAAGTAACTTTAAACTGCCATAATAACACCTTCTTCAGTGAAAAGGTCCAACCCCCTGTTTTCCTCTCTCATCAAAATCAACCCACATATTTGTCTAGAACTGCTTTCACTTGTAAATATGCTTGATCTGTGCATAATTCGGTCCTGATTCAGATGAGATGATTTACTGGAGAAAGCATCTCAGCATCGAAAATTGCTGGTTGAGGAGGTGCACCAGCAAGAGCAAGCAACGAGATGTGCAAATGCGATCTCCCAGGTAAAGAATGGGATGGAGTTGAGAGGCAAAAACTCTCTTGGAAGGAGCTGTGGGGTATGGAAGCATTCCAAATCAGCTTCCTTCTACGAGCCACTTATGATGTCCTGCCTTCACCAGTGAACCTTAACCAATGATTCAGAGAAGATCCTACCAGCTCCCTTTGTCCTCAGCGAACCTGAAATGCATCTTGGTTGGCTGTAAGGTAAGCCTGATGCAAGGCTGGTATTCCTGGGGGCACAACTAGGTGCTGAAGTGTTTTGCGGCATCACTGGAGAACAGGCAGATATCCATCATCAAATCCCCTACCTCCTCATGTATGCCATCGTGCACAGATAAAGGAGTTTGTAGGAGAAGGGGCAAGTGGGGTCAAACTGAAGCTTTCTGTCTATCTAAATCATAGGCTCTGCTTCCCGGCTGAAATCGCAGCTACCAACCTCAGACCAGACCTTGTGTTTTGGTCCTCTTTACTACGTACTGTGTACATAATCGAGCTCACTGTGCCCTGGGAGGATGCGGTGGAGGCCTATGAACACAAAAGCCTTAAGTATTCTGAGCTGGCAGTTGACGCGAAGCAACGTGGCTAGAAAATAAAGGTTTGTTCAGTCTAAGTTGGCTACAGGGGCTTCGTAGGGAGATCTGCCATCAAACTGTTTGAAGAACTATGAATTCGATTGGTTACCAATGGTTTACCAATGGAATACCAATGGTTTTAAGTTAGAAACATCTTAATGATGGATTTGTTTGTTACAAACAGCTTTTCACTTCACAAGACGTTAATTGATGGACTGGAGTCATGTGGTTCACTTGTGGATTATTGTTGTTTTTATCAGCTGTTTGAACTCTCATTCTGACGGCACCCATTCACTCCATTGGTGAGCAAGTGACAAGATATGTAATACTACATTTCTCCAAATCTGTTCTGATGAAAAACAAACTCATTTTGAATGGCCTGAGGGTGAGTGCATTTTTAGCCAATTTTCATTTTTGGGTGAACGATTCTTTAAAGGGGTCATATGATGCGATTTCAAGTTTTCCTTTCTCTTTGGAGTGTTACAAGCTCTTGGTGCATAAAGAAGATCTGCAAAGTTGCAAAGACTAAAGTCTCAAATCCAAAGAGATATTCTTTATAAAAGTAAAGTCAACCACGCCTACCTAAAACGGCTTGTTCTAACACGCCCCCACATGTCTACTGTCACAATGTGGGAAGATTTGCATAACACCGCTCAAATGTTCACGCAAATAAAGAAGGCATAACTTTTATTCTCGCTGTAGTATTGTTGTTGGCATGTCGTAAAAGCTCTGTGTGTTTCGTTGTGAAAGCGAAACTACTTTGGTTGGCCTTCCAAAAGAGGACGATATCCGCTTCGTCATGCCTAAAGCTGATCTGTGCTGGTTGCTGAGGAAATACATCAACTTTGCGCTGTGGATCGCC
>NW_015505443.1:550259-554690 GCF_001515645.1 Sinocyclocheilus grahami | reverse complement strand
GTTGCTGAGGAAATACATCAACTTTGCGCTGTGGATCGCCGGATCGGCTTTCACCGTGGACGAAGCGGAGTCCAGCCCGGGGTCATCACATGTGGTTGTCGCAAGCCCGCCGGACACTCCTTCGTCGAATCTGCCAGCTGCACCGCTCTCAAGCCCGCCCGCCGCTGCTCACTCAAGCTGGCCTCTGCTCACTCTAACCCGCCACCCGCCGCTCACTCTAGGCCTCTGGCCTCCGCTCACTCTAGCCCGCCGTGTGTTTCGTTGTGAAAGCGAAACTACTTTGTTTGGCCTTCCAAAAGAGGACACGACTAGAAATCAGTGGTTAAGTTGTATTTACAACACTGTTCCAGAACAGTTCAACCCAAATATTCAGATGTGTGCAGCACATTTTATGGAGGACTGTTTCCTGATCCTGGTAGAGTAGACTACAATGCCGGCTGTTCTGACTCACAGACTGTTCTTTTTTTTTTTAATATTTAAAGAATTTGCCACTGACGATTCAAACGCGAGTTCTGAGCAGTGTAGAGTAGCACTTCTTGTTTGTCATTTTTCCGATCACAAATGCAGACATTGTTTTATGTTTACGCGGCGCGATGCAACGCAATTACACACTATTTATGCTTTCCAAAATATCACCCATTAATAGTTCATTAAAGCTACATTTAGGCATTTTTATACCTGAAATGTACTCGGCCACAACAAATAACTAGCTTTGAATGGAGCAGTTATGTGCTCAAAGACACAGTGGTGACATGGTGATCACAGTAACCCTTCATGGATCACTCCTAGCAGGAGAAAGCGAGTGGTGTATGCAATGTAAATGTGCGGTCACATTTACCATTGTTCAGCGAATTTTCACAGTCGATATCCAACAAGAATCTATGCGTTTGGGAATTCCACTGGAGTGCAAAGGATTTCCTCACAGATTCTGCCATGGGTTCAAGGTCAGTGTTGCCAGGGTTCCCGCCCAATTAGGTGGTTTTGAATGTGATTGTACGGGGTAAAAATTGGTTTGGAAATAATTTGGGCTGGTTTGGGGTCAGTTTGGCGGTTTTCAAACATCTAAATAGTATAGGCTAATTGGTTAACAAACAAAACCCAAGTGTGCATGTACTGCATCCTATCAGTCATCATGACTATACTTAAGCTCACACGCCCACTGCAGATTGGGCTGATGTTGCCTGCCTCAATTTTGGCCAATCACTAGGGATCAGCAGTCAGATGTGATGATTCAGGAGTTATTGGGTTTTAACACGATAAGGGATCAGATTTTGAATGTATAGCTGGATATTCAAGTGATCCCACAATGCCAGAGTGGCCTAAATATAAGTTAAATGATAAAGAGTGGGAGAGTGACTCAACTCTTAAGTGTGAATTACACCTGTGGAGGAAGATGACATGAAGGTTTTAATATCATTGTAACTCTGAAATCAGAGCACAGTTGAATAATTTAATCCAAATCAAAACTGAATATGGGACTGTGCCAAGTCTGCATTACGGTCTACAATATGTACTAAACGAAAGACTTCCTCTAGTTCTGTTTGAAGGGAAAGTGTGACACGAAGGTAAGCGCATTACTGTTGTTGTTCATCTGTTATGGTCGGCTTATCGTACAGTATGTATCAATGATTGACATTGCCCATTGATTTGCTCATGCCGCTCACTTATATTGGGCACTTTTTGAATTTAAATTGGCTTAATCTGACTGTTGACTTTGAGGTTATCGGTTAATTTCTTGATTGCTGTTTTGACATAGTGTCTGCATGCATATTTTAGTCATAGGGACAGTCATGGCCTAATGGTTAGAAATCAGACTTGTAACCCAAAGGTTGCGGGGTTTGAGTCTCTGTACAGGCAGGGATGCTCTCCTCCACCCTCAATACCACGACTGAGATGAGACCCTGGAGCAAGGCACCAAACCCCCAACTGCTCCCTGGGCGCCGCAGCAAAAATGGCTTCCCACTGCTCCAGGTGTGTGTTCACAGTGTGTGTGTGTGCACAAGGATGGGTTAAATGCAGAGCACAAATTCTGAGTATGGGACACCATACTTGGCTACACTTCACTTCATATTTGGTAATTCTCTTTAATGTATTTGCCCTGATATTATCTTTTTTTTTTCTGTGAGATGGATCTATTTTTATATTATTTTGTTATAAGGAGTTGGACCTTATCAACACCTTGATTGACATGGCAATAACATTCCATCACATAATTTTGACAGTTAACGTTTTGGATGGTTTTTCTGTGAGTGGGCGGGTTTTGGTGAGCTTTTGGGCTGGAAATTGTCCATCCAATCTGGCAACACTATTGGTGGTCACAGAAATTCACCGCGTTGAGCACAAGAAAGATGCTTTGTTTGAAAATCTGCGTGGGGAATATTCACCCTCACACTAAACTTGCGATCAACGTACGAGCTGACGCAGCCATTTGTAACTTGAATGTGCGAGGCTTCCGGTGTCATTCTCTTCCAGTCATTTTTAGCAACAAAACTGCTTGTTATACTGCTTGATATTGCAAAAAGTTATTTTTAATATTATTTTAATGTACTGTCATGATTATAAAAAAAAAAAAACACTGGTTTGACAAAATTCTAAAGATGGCTGCACACTTGTTTCTCATACATAAGACCCCGATCAGACAGAACACGGTTTTCAGGTTTTAAAACCTGAGGCACACTGCACTTTTTTTTGCTTACTTTTTGTAATTCTGAAAAGAGCAGTGGGCTGTGGGTTTATGTTGTTAGGCAACCACCGAATCAGCTGTTCTGCCAGTCTAATTAAGGATTATATTTGCCCTGTGAAATATTATCAAGCAATGGTAAATGTGACCACACTTTAACATGCTCTGGAAACTCTGTGATAATGCTCATGAGCCCTTGTGAATTTCTTGGGCTCACTCTATGCAAAGCAGGCCTTTCATTGGGATTTCACACACCCACAATCACACACTTCTACAATTACTATTTGAGATCTTCAGAAACATATAAAACCCTAATGTTCAGAAGTGATGGTTTCTGTTAAGTAACATTTTGACTGCTCAGCGACTAAAATTGGAATAAAATTTTAATAAAAGAAAATATAAACAGATTCAAGGGGAAAGAAACCTGAAGAAGTAAAGAGGAGGATGACGGAGTGTTTACTTTGAGGTACTGTAAAACTATGTGTGAAAGTCAATATATTACTTCTGAAATGTTTCACAGTGTTTTGTAAAAGTGCATTGCAATACAAGTAAGGGGATATAAATAATGTATTGGAGCTCTATTGTGTTTCTCTGAGCTTGACTTGTTTGTACATTTACCACTGATACTTTCAGGTGCAATAATATCTAGGAAATCAGAAGGGCACAATCATAGGATCTGTATGTTGAGAGTCTGTCCTCGAGTGGCTGCAAAGATCAAGGTGGTAGGATCTGAACCAGAGCTTCACGAGTACTCGGTCCCAACTTGTCCGGAAATTTGACTGAGAACTCCAGCACCATGTCTCCTCTCTTTTCAGGATATTTGGACAGTGGCAGTCCTTCTCCCACTATCCTCTTCTTCATACCGGGTTTGATGACATCACGTGATGTCACTGTGACAGTTCTACCGTCCAAGGTGGGAGCGCTGATGGTGCAGCCGCATAGAGCCTGAGTAAATGATGGTGAAGAGAGATTAACATGACTTAGTATTGCCTTCACTCCTCTTATTTGAAATCTTCTTTCATTTTTCTCATTTATTTACTGTACAGTAATTTTAAATGTTACACAATGTGTATTAGTAAATGTAGAAATAAACATTAACCTTATTTACCCCAAGGCTACATGAATAACCAAAATTATACCAAAATCAATATACCAGGATATCTGCAGGATTTGTACGCTCAAATTTAAGACTTTTTAAGACCTGCACAAAAAATTAATACCATATGAGCGGGATAGGGCAATGTCTATGGTAACATGTAAAATGACTGTAAAAAACATGATTTACAGTTCAGATACAGGTTTTCACAAAAACTAAGTTTTATAAAATGATAAAATTCACATTTCAGCCTTTAAACCATTTTTAAGAAAATGGATGAGTCAAAAGTATTGGATATTATATTAATGTAAACAATTATTTTCAATAAATTATTATATTAATTAAATAACATTCATATACATATATAACATATACATATCTTCTTGTCGATCCACCAGTTCACATTTACAACTCAAAATACACAGGTTGATTTTCACATTGGTCTGAATAATTGCAGTTGGATTTGGATTATGTCACAATTTATGCGTCCACATATGGAAAACGCAACTGAAAATACAATTAGCAATTCCTTTTGAAAATAGTCTGG
The DNA here is from genome assembly GCF_001515645.1 of Sinocyclocheilus grahami. Taxonomy (NCBI): domain Eukaryota; kingdom Metazoa; phylum Chordata; class Actinopteri; order Cypriniformes; family Cyprinidae; genus Sinocyclocheilus; species Sinocyclocheilus grahami. Next base: position 550,367 of record NW_015505443.1, on the reverse strand, counting down.
AATATCCTTCCATAAAAAAACAGCAGGGATTATTGAAAATAAACAGAAACACAGTAAACCTAGAGTTAAAAAAAAAGAAAAAAAAAAAAAAAAAAAAATTTGGGTTTT
>NW_015505443.1:480420-549974 GCF_001515645.1 Sinocyclocheilus grahami | reverse complement strand
TTAAAAAAAAAAAAAAAAAAAAAAAAAAAAAAAGTTGCGTTTTACATTTGCAAATATAATTTTTTTTTTTTATTAAACTTTTTCCCCCCAAATCATGCAGCCCTAATTTAACCTTTGAATTCTCATGTTATTTCACTTCAATAAAGATGTACTTTTCTAGGAACAAATTTAGCTTTCAAAATTACCCATTACTGTAGTTGTTGAACATCTTTTAAAAGCTTAACAAAAGTTCACTGGTGTATATTACTGGACGTTAAGTAATATTATCTCAGCAGCAGACACTAGACACTCACCTCTCGGAGGGATATCCTTGCAGGATAGATGATGTCAGAGCCGTCTCTCTGAAAAACCGAGTGAACCTTGTCCTTAACCACAAACACTATGTCGGCAGGGATGTTGGTTGGCGTCTCATCTCCCTCTTTGGGAAAGGTAATCTTTGTCCCCTCCTTCCAGCCACGTTTGATGTCCACGGTGAGGATCTTGTCTTCGGTGTGCACTGTGCAGCCGTCCGGGTTCAGCCTCTTGCGAGAGATCTTCATCTTTTTTGTGCAACCAGAGAACACATCTTCCAGACTCACCTTGAGCTCGTGCACTACTGGGGGATCTTTCTTCTTTTCTCGGCTCCCGTGCACACCGCCTACCCGAGACTTGAAAGATCTGGGAAATCCACCCATTCCTCCCATTCCGAAAGCCGCAAAGGGGTCATCAATGTCCATGTCATTATCAGTGCCCCCAGCAGATGCAAAAAACTGATCGAATGGGCTACGGCCACCAAAGAACTCTGCAAACATGGCGTGAGGATCGCCGTGAAAAGTATAGCTAGGGCCATTGGTGCCGCCTCCAGCATGTCCCTTAAGCCCTGAGGGAGAAAGAAATTATGTTTACAGAAAAACAGCAAGTCAACATTAGGGAAAATATAAGAAATAGCATATAGAAAGAGCAGAACCAGCTCACAGGAATGACCAGGTCACATGGTACAGTTTGAATTCTTAATCTGGAGTTCAGAGGGGGTTTCATAAAGTCCCTCGTCGATTCCACCCTACACACTCCTGTGTTTGCAGCATTCAGAGAAAATGCAAACGGTCACCATCAGGCTTCACTCAAACTGTGCGTTCAAACCGCCACCATCGAGAGCGTCACAAATCGCTCTGGCTGCCCTGCCAACGCTGTAGAAAGATTTGTGGATGCTCTGACGCAGATTGAATGCTTATCTTGTATTTAAAGGGGTCGCAAAGCAAACACGCTTGTTGATCTTGTGCAGACTGACCACAAGGAGGGTAACGTAAAGTTAACCTCATTAAATATTGTTGTGGACGAAGTATTAAGATCCTTTACCTCATAATGTATAAAGCACTAAAACCACACTGTAAAAATACTCTGATACAAGTAAAAGTCCTGCATTGAAAATGTTACTTAAGTATAATCAGGTATAAACATTACTTAATGTAAGTATAATCAGGAAAATTGATTTAAAGGTTTAAAAGTGGACTGGGACTATTATACTATTATTTATTATATCATTAGATTACTATTCCGATAACGTTAATGCACATCAGCAACTTGCCAGGAACACCAACAATCTCAGACACCTTGGTCAACGCATCATTTTTAAAAAAATGTATGTCCCTGTACGCAAACAGGGACACGTCATAGATTATTGGAAAACCCGCCACATCAATAATCAACCTCTCCTCCATTTTGCTTGGGAACTAATGTGGTCGGAACCAAAGTTTACAGGACTGCGTTCTCTGGAATCCTCTCAAGCGGTGGACTTCTACGTTCTGATTGGTTGCCGCCGAACCGCGTCATAGCTCATTACCATAAAGTTGACCTGATTTCAACTCTCCTCGACGCCCTCAATGTCCAAGTCGCGCCGCTGCTCGACGCCGGCTCACATTGAAAACGAATGACTTCCGGCCACTTTGACGCTCTCGACAGCAGCGGTGTGAATGCACGGAAACAGAGACGCTAAAGCTTAACTGTATGAGCTACTGTGGGAGCTCACTTAATCAACACATGCCTCACTCAAGACTAGGGTTGCAAAGGAGTGGAACATTTCCGGAAACTTTCCAAAAATCCCTGGAATATTCCAAAAATATAAAAAATCCTGGAAAGTTTCCAAAATTTCTGGAATGTTTCCGAAATTTACTGGAAATATTCCACCTTTTTGCAACCCTACTCAAGACCCCGATATACTTCAAGCGAAATCAAAGAGCGAATGGGTGTGATGTCATTTCGAACAAACTGTGGCCAAAACAATGTTTGCTTGGAGTGGTGGTATCCAGCTTGCCAAAGCAAACATTCTGGAAAACTCTGCACTTTCTGGAAAACCCTTTCAGACTGCCATTGGCACATGATGATTACAAAATGAGTGGGTGTTGGAAATCTTTTCAGGCTCATTTCTTAAACAATGTAGCCAGATTAAGACCTCCATATCTCTGGAATTGAACCATATAGGACCTTAAAAATGGAAATAGCAAAAGTGAAGAACCAGCATCTAAAATATTTAGATATCTTTAATAATTCTTGAGTTACAGCCAACTTTGGGGGAAGAATGTGAAAAGTGCATTTCCCATTTTTTAACTGTGACAATTGGCATATAATGCAACAAAGACAGTCATCAGATTTTACTAATAAAGTCCATCTTTCTAAAGCAATTTTTCCCCTTCTCTATAATTTGTCTCCAAATCTCAGGTGAAAGTAGTCATTTTGACTCCCCTCTACAAAATAATGTAGCTATTACTATTTTTGGAATATTTTTTATTTATGTATTCCTTTCACCACAAATAAATAAATAAATAAAAAAGTTGTTTTGTCAGGGACCTCTGGTTAACACTGAATGACCCAGCAGCTCTTTTCTCACTGTTGTCTTTATGTATCTGTACAGTGTGCATAATGTAAATAACATCAGCAGCATATAGTACACACATACTGTATGCACATAACTTCAGTGCGAGTCATTATTTATTTATTACACTTTTTCAAACTTCTTTTTACCCCTGGGTGAAGAACAATAAAGAATTTAGCAGTGACTATATTGGGGCCTTTACCACCGAAAAGCAGAAACATGTAAGGGCACATGACACGTCTAAATAATAATAATAATAAAGCAATATCTACCATCTACACCTTTAATAAGCAATACAATGTGACTTGTTTCCAGTTGTTGTAGCTGCTGCTGTACTGCCATTTCCCTCATGGCTTAATTAATAGCATATCAGTGTGTGTGCATCTATCTGTCAATCAAACTTAATCAAAAAGTACTAAAAGGTGTAACATGGTACCACCACAGCACATTTTAAGGGCTATCTATCTATCTGTTCCATAGCACTGTTTTTGGATATGTTCAATGGTAATCACTCTCTACCTATATATATATAGGGCTGCACAATAAATCGCATGCGATATTTAATGCGCATCTTGTCAGAAAGCCGGTTCTGTAATCAGCGGTAAATCTCCATCACAATGTGCTTTCACATTGACCAGCATTAACTACACAGAACCGTTGTTCACTGACGAGCTGCGCAAAAACTTGCACGAATATGAACGTGGTTTTGCGCAGCTCGTCAGTGAACAACGGTTCTGTGTAGTTAATGCTGCTCAATGTGAAAGCCCGCAGGTACAGATACTGGTACACTGTCTATCTATCAATCCCCGTCTGTCTATCTATCAATCCCCCTGTCTATCTATCTATCAATCCCCCTGTCTATCTATCTATCAATCCCCCTGTCTATCTATCTATCCCCTATAGCCCTCTGTCTTGTCTATCTATCTATCTATCCCCCTGTCTATCTATCTATCTGCCGTGGGACAGTGACAGCTCTTACCATCCTCTCCATATCTGTCATAGCCCGTCTAGAATCCACAGGTGAAATATCAGCAGAAAGTATCTTGTCCAGTCAGATTAGAAGATCAGAACTAACTGTTTTATACATAGGCTAACAATAGCCCAACCATCTTATTGTCCGGTTTATGTTCTGTTATGTGGACCCTTATTTTGACATTCTCTTCTGTTTACTTCACTTCCTGTTTCAATGCTCTATTTGGTTTTGGTTTAATTGGTTTCTGAATATGACCTTGTTACATCGTAACACACACACAGAATAAATATAACACACTATAGGGCTGCACGATAAATCGCATGCGATATTTAACGCGCATCTTATCAGTAAAGCCGGTTCTGTAATCAGCGGTAAATCTCCATCACAATGTGCTTTCACATTGACCAGCATTAACTACACAGAACCGTTGTTCACTGACGAGCTGCGCAAAACCACGTTCATATTCGTGCAAGGTTTTGCGCAGCTCGTCAGTGAACAACGGTTCTGTGTAGTTAATGCTGCTCAATGTGAAAGCCCGCAGGTACAGATACTGGTACACTGTCTATCTATCAATCCCCGTCTGTCTATCTATCAATCCCCCTGTCTATCTATCTATCAATCCCCCTGTCTATCTATCAATCCCCCTGTCTATCTATCCCCATCTATCTATCTATCTCCGTCTATCAATCCCCCTGTCTGTCTATCAATCCCCCGTCTGTCTATCCCCATCTATCTATCTATCTATCAATCCCCGTCTATCAATCCCCCTGTCTATCTACCTATCAATTCCCCTGTCTGTCTATCTATCAATCCCCCTGTCTGTCTATCTATCTATCAATTCCCCTGTCTGTCTATCTATCTATCAATTCCCGTCTGTCTGTCTATCTATCAATCAATCCCCCTGTCTGTCTGTCTATCTATCTCTCAATCCCCTTGTCTGTCTATCTATCTATCAATCCCCCTGTCTGTCTGTCTATCTATCTATCAATCCCCCTGTCTGTCTGTCTATCTATCTATCAATCCCCCTGTCTGTCTGTCTATCTATCTATCAATCCCCCTGTCTGTCTGTCTATCTATCTATCAATCTATCTGCCGTGGGACAGTGACAGCTCTTACCATCCTCTCCATATCTGTCATAGATGTCTTTCTTCTTGGCATCGCTCAGGACATCATACGCTTCGGCGATCTCTTTGAATTTATCTTCTGCTCCGGCTGATTTGTTTTTGTCGGGATGAAATCTTAAAGCTTGTTTTCTGTAGGCTTTCTTGATCTCCTCCTCAGAGGCGCCCTTCTCTATCCCCAGGACCCTGTAATAATCTTTACCCATCACAACACTCGACTGAAACCCCACTGTTGTTCAACTTTATGTTTCCATATGTCGATATCCTCCAAATATTGAACGATTTGACTAATTTTAAACGGTCCTCCTCCTGTCCTGTCGAACATGAAGCGCGCGGATGGAGTTTATCAAACTGTTTTTAAGTTATTTACCCAAATCCTCACTTATCGCACACAGCTACTGTCGCATCCCCGCAATATGCGATCATTTTCCCGAGACTCTAACTTTAATCAATGAACAACTTCAATATCACACAGCGTTCCCGGCAAAACACACTGTAGATGTAGTTATGAGTTGTGAGCGTCCGCAGAAAGTCCGAGAAAAATGACTTGCTCGGCGGCGCTCGGGACAGACGCTGCAGCTGTGACTGAACGAGCGCCTCCTGCGGCGAGGAGCGTGCACTGCATGCAGACTACGAGAGCCTAGAAATTGAATCGACGAACTGCTGGACTAGTAGTAGTTAGCTTGTTATATGAACACTACCTTACTACCAGTGTTGGGCAGTAACTAGTAACTTAGTTACTGTAGTAATATTACTTTTTGCAGTAACTAGTAGTATAACTAATTACTAATAAGATTTCAGTATTAATATTAGTTACCATCCATAAAACAGCTTAGTTACTTTTGATGCCTCAACCCCGCTGCTTTAAAATCCAACAATCAAATAATTCCTAGATTTATTTTCATAATTTTCACGACTCACACATGCATGTGATGTCCCCAGTGCAGCAGGCAAGCTTGTAATATGGAAAAGCTTACATTCAGCAGATAGAAATATTGCATTATATTGATTTTGTCAGAAAAAAAAAGAGATGATCTGAGCACTGTTGTGTAAGTACTTTACTCTGGCATTACATCCCACCCACATCCCTCTGATCAGCATGTGGTACATTATATTACTATAATTAACAATATTTTTGGAAAAATAAAGTTTCTTACAAACTTGATGAAATATAAATATAATCGTATATGGGTAACAGAGAAATTACAATTAGCTTCAAGCTACACATAACAATTAATGAGATTAATACAACACTTCTACTTGAATGTCACTATCAATCACTAGAATTTTATGTGGAAGATACACAGTTACAACTTCTGTGGGGCGTGAAGATAAAGTAATGCAACTAGTAGCAAAGACTATAGAATACCCAAGACGTGTCACTCGTATAGTTTTGAACGGGGAAAAATGTAACACTTAATAATAATTAAAAAACAATTCCAACACTTAATATGGCCGCTCAATCGCAGGAAGCCCCGCCTTCTGAATGAAAGAGCCAATCGCTAACCGGTAAAGCCAGCTGCCGTTAGAAGTCCGGTTGCGCTCAGGACTGCGCATGCGCACTGACTGATCTAGCCTGAAAATATAAGCTTTTTATAACGCTATTTAAGCAAAAGAAACAACATTTATGAGACAGTTGTTGTCAGATTTCATTGGTGATTTCAAATAGGAAATTTAATCGTAAGCTTAGTGAACCGTTTTGGAGAATTTGATGTTTCTCCATTCAAAGTGATAGGAGCTGCACTTGCATGCCCGTGAGGCGTTTCAAAGATGGCCGCCGAGTGACATGACTTGCCTTAAAGGGACTTTGCTAGTAGTGTAACTAATTACTGTTGCCAGAAAGTAATAAATAAAGTAACAATATTACTTTTGAAATTAGTAACTAGTAATGAGTAATATATTGTATTCTTTGAGTAACTAGCCCAACACTGCTTACTACTAACTGAATATTGTACCATATACATCGTATAGCGCCGATTATTTTAAAGGGTCATGAAACCCCCTGTTTCAGCACTGGTTAGTTCTCACCACAGTTTAATTCACTGTATTAAATTTTATAGCAATATGGATGAGATTGTGGCTGGCATACACTGTCAAATGCGACTTTATGGCGCTCAACGGCTCTGAACGGCTCTAGCCCAAGCTGTGATATAAACGAACGCTATTGGCTATTTTAAAAAGGGGTGGGGCTGCTTGATATGTCCCGCCCTGTCTTCCTGTTTCAGTTAAAATGACGCCAACGCAGAGTAACCCTGCATGTTTCTAAGCATTTCAGGGGACCTTTAAGAGGGGAGACAGACAGCACACACAGATATCACAGACTGAAACGTCTGTCATAGCAAATCAACACATGCTGTTGTGAATAATTAAGCGAAGCCTCTTCTCATAGGATAAGAACACGCAGTCTCATGAATAATTTAATATACACCGACGCGTCATCGATGTACTATTAGTCCATTGCCATGTCACAAATTGTGACGTCAACACGATGTAGATTTTAAACCCGGAAAATGAAAATGGTGCAAAAAAGCTTAAAATTAACACGTTTTCTCCAATAGTTTACACCTCTGCTAAAATCTCAGAAAAAGTAGTCTGGGGTTTCATGACTCTTTAAAAACAGCAAGTAAAACAGTAGGTTCATGCTAATGGTATCTCCTGCTAACAACATGACCTTATCATGACCTTTTTCGATTTTGTGTAATAACTAATTTTGGCAGTCAAGTCAAATAATAACTCAAAAAATGTTTTTCTTTCTCACACAGAAAATGGAAAGTTAATCACATTTCAGTATTTGTCCTATCACCTCATTATAGCATCCAGTTGTAATCTTGTAGGTAAAAATGGTTACTATGCATTTCTTATTTTGTTCAGCGCACATTTCATTGTGTGTTAGGATGCAATATCACGTGTTGTACGTATGCAGTTTTGTATGCTTATTTTGGCAAATATAAGATCATCTGGGAATGTAGCTACACAAAATCATATACTGTGCACAGTATCACATACAGTACTATATACTACAGAGATAGTAAGAGTGCTATGCTAGTATGCTATACTAAACATACTAAACATGGAACTGAGCAGTTGTTTACAGTAGTCTCGCAGTACAAAAAAGTGGAGTATACTGAATAGTAATACACCGACAGCCTACTTATGAGAACAGCACTCCAAGGTATTTAAAAAAAATACTAGGTTACTACACTCTAAAAAATGCTGGGTTAAATACAACCCAGTGCTGGGTAAAATAGGGACAAACCCAGCGGTTTGGTTACTACTCAGAAGGTTGGGTTAAACATTTAACCCAACCGCTGGGTCAAAACAGCCCAATTGCTGGGTTTGTCCCTATTTTACCCAGCACTGGGTTGTATTTAACCCAGCATTTTTGAGAGTGTTCCATAATTATATTTATATATATATACCAGGATATGATCTACCATTGAAGAGCTCACATGACAGATATACTTAGACCAGTGGTTCTAAATTCCAGTCCTCGCGTACCACCGTTCTGCATATTTTGAATGTCTCTCTTATTTAACACATCTGATTCAGATAACCAGCTTGTTTGAAGACAGCTCCATGCACGAACTGTGTTCCAATTGACATGGTCCCTACACAGTTTCATCACTCCCTACTCCCTGAGCATGGGGAATCCACTGAAGTTGACTTCACTTCGGAACAGTCATTCACGGATTTGCGCTATGCCACTGCCTGCAGTCTTCACACACATAATATACATCTGTAAATAAATACCCAAAATATAATCTGCTGTTCTGTAACAGGGTTATTGTAAAAAAAAGAAAAGAAAAAAAATGTATTTTATCATTTTAATATATTATATTTTTATTTAACTTTAAAATAACTGAAATAAAAATTAAAGAAAGCTAAAAAAAAGCTACTAAATATACCAGATAACTTAAGACACTTTGCCTATCACTATGTTTGTCTGATCTACTTACTGCTGACAGACACAAATGGCTTCTGTATGGCAACGACTTTCCTAAACCTAATGCGAGAGCCTCTAGGGACCTCAGAAGTGGCTTATTTATTGAATCCAAGCCTGGTGTGGCCACAGACAAACTCAAACAGATGCTTGCAAGGCAGATGTATTAATATTCCTCAGGCACACACTGCTCTGTCCCTGCTGTACAGATGCACGCTATCCTAACCCTAATTCAAATAGAGACAGAGTGTGGAGGTAAGGATCACGTCCAACTGGATTGGTCCGAGTCCCACAAGGTCACAGGGCTGGTATTCAGCAAAGCAGGCATATAAATTTAGCTTCATGAAAAGCCATGGATTATGTCTTGGGACTCTCAGATTTCGTCTTCAGGGGAGTGGTTTTGATGGCCACCCCTCAGGTGTTAAGAGGTGGGGGATATTTCAATCACACTGCACTCACTCACACCATCCTTCTCTGTTGCTTCTCCTCTCTGGAGACCCTCCGGCTGCACTGCATTCAACGGAGAGCTGGATTTTGGATTTATTATTAAGAACTGAGGCTTGAGGACTTAGGAGTGATGTGTGGGGTGTGAGAGAGACCTTTGAACTACGGACTAAACGCAGGATTCAGTGTGCAATAAATTGGAAGAAGTGTCATGGATGCATTAGCTTTAGAGGCAAAAGTGGCTAAGAGTGAAAGTGCTACTGCTCCAGCACCGGCACCCGCTAAACCCAGACCAAAACCCCCGAAAAAAACTAAACGGATTGTTTATTTTGAGGTGGAGATACTAGACATCAAAACCCGGGAAAAACTACTACTGCTGGATAAGGTATGTGCTTTTTAATGTGTTTCAATGTGTAACAAAGGACAGACCGTTACTTGCAAACTGTGTCCCTGCTGGAAAAAAAAAACAGCTGAAACCAGCCTAAGCTGTTTGGCTGGTTTTAACAGGTCATAGCTGGTTTGCAAGCTGGCTTTAGTGGGGTTTTGACCATTTCTTGGTCAAGGTGGTCAGGCTGGTCTTTGCTGGTCAGGACCAACCAGCTGAACAGCAGCTTCTGGAGACCAGCTAAAACCAGCTACTTCCAACTTAAACCAGCTAAGACCAGCCAAACAGCTTAAGCTGGTTCTAGCTGTTTTTTTTTCTTCATGACTTTCGTTGCTGTCTTTATTTAAAACAGTATATTTAATCACTATGTTTACACTTTCAGCCTGAACATAAAACAGATAAGTAAAGAAATCATCTGTAATCATCAGCTGTTATAGATGACAGATAGCTAACAGTAATGCGAGCACAACTAATGCACATGCTGTAACTTTGTAGTAATAAAGCGGCCACTATCAGGCGGGTTTTGCATTAGTCATGTTGCTTTTGGAATAGGAGTATCTCCTCCGAGCCTCCAGGAATTCTTATATGAGATCCATTACTTAGACATGCATGTCGAGAATAGAGTAAACCTGATTTGACTGCATGAGCAAAACTGCAAAGATTAACCCTATATATATATATATACATATATATATATACGTATATATATATATATATATATATATATATATATATAACCCTCCGGCTGCACTGCATTCAACGGAGAGCTGGATTTTGGATTTATTATTAATAACTGAGGCTTGAGGACTTAGGAGTGATGTGTGGGGTGTGAGAGAGACCTTTGAACTACGGACTAAACGCAGGATTCAGTGTGCAATAAATTGGAAGAAGTGTCATGGATGCATTAGCTTTAGAGGCAAAAGTGGCTAAGAGTGAAAGTGCTACTGCTCCAGCACCGGCACCCGCTAAACCCAGACCAAAACCCCCGAAAAAAACTAAACGGATTGTTTATTTTGAGGTGGAGATACTAGACATCAAAACCCGGGAAAAACTACTACTGCTGGATAAGGTATGTGCTTTTTAATGTGTTTCAATGTGTAACAAAGGACAGACCGTTACTTGCAAACTGTGTCCCTGCTGGAAAAAAAAACAGCTGAAACCAGCCTAAGCTGTTTGGCTGGTTTTAACAGGTCATAGCTGGTTTGCAAGCTGGCTTTAGTGGGGTTTTGACCATTTCTTGGTCAAGGTGGTCAGGCTGGTCTTTGCTGGTCAGGACCAACCAGCTGAACAGCAGCTTCTGGAGACCAGCTAAAACCAGCTACTTCCAACTTAAACCAGCTAAGACCAGCCAAACAGCTTAAGCTGGTTCTAGCTGTTTTTTTTTCTTCATGACTTTCGTTGCTGTCTTTATTTAAAACAGTATATTTAATCACTATGTTTACACTTTCAGCCTGAACATAAAACAGATAAGTAAAGAAATCATCTGTAATCATCAGCTGTTATAGATGACAGATAGCTAACAGTAATGCGAGCACAACTAATGCACATGCTGTAACTTTGTAGTAATAAAGCGGCCACTATCAGGCGGGTTTTGCATTAGTCATGTTGCTTTTGGAATAGGAGTATCTCCTCCGAGCCTCCAGGAATTCTTATATGAGATCCATTACTTAGACATGCATGTCGAGAATAGAGTAAACCTGATTTGACTGCATGAGCAAAACTGCAAAGATTAACCCTATATATATATATATACATATATATATATACGTATATATATATATATATATATATATATATATATATATGTATATGTGTGACCCTGGACTACAAAACCAGTCTTAAGTCGCACAGGTATATTTGTAGCAATAGCCAAAAATACATTGTATAGGTCAAAATTATTGATTTTTCTTTTATGCCAAAAATCATTAGGATATTAAAGGGGGCATAACACACACAGATTCACCCAATCTCATGTTAATCTTGAGTACCTATAGAGTAGTACTGCATCCTTCATATCTCCAAAAAGTCTTTAGTTTTGATCATTTATAAAAGAAAGATACAGCTTTACTATTCTCTCCGGAAAAAGCCGAGCTCCTGGAGGTGCGCTGTGGGCGGAGCTAAAGAGTGACGAGCACTCGGCACTTGCCAACAAAACAGACATTTGATGCCTTTCACTTACCGTCTGCAGTTCTGAATCATGACTGGGATCTTTTATAGCTGTGACCGCTCCATCTTTCAGTATCAAACGATGTGCAAATCCAGCGTCAACAAACACACTTGTGAAACTCCGTTGCTGCCCCGGAAAAACAAACTGTATCCACCGTTTACATAACGCTGGGTTCTTTAGGAAGCTGAACAAAGTTATCTTTCCCTTACAACCAAAAACACACTTCCTTGGATTGGAGACATTCTTCCCAAGCAAGTCGCTTGCAGCGCTGCCGCCGGATGAAGCGCGTTGATGGGTGCGATCTCGCTCTCGCTCTGGTCGAGTCTGGTCCGGGAGAAATGCCCATATAAGGAGTTCCACCCTTGTCTACGTCATGAAGAGCCATGATCGAAAAAAACTCTCCGAAACGTGTACGAACCCGGAAGTAAGATTTTTGGCACAGAACCTTAAGTAAAGATTATGTTCCATGAAGATATTTAGTAAATTTCCAACTGTAAATATATTAAAACTTAATTTTTGATTAGTAATATGCATTGCTAAGAACTTCATTTGGACAACTTTAAAGGCGATTTTCTCAATATTTAGATTTTTTTTGTAACCTCAGATTCCAGGTTTTCAAATAGTTGTATCTCGGCCAAATATTGGCCTATCCTAACAAACCATACATCAATATAATGCTTATTTATTCAGCTTTCAGATGATGTATGCATCTCAATTTCAAAAAATTGACCCTTATGACTGGTTTTGTGGTCCAGGGTCAGTATATTCCATATGTATATTGTGTATTTACATATTTATGTATTATAATTGTAAAACAGAATGCGGATATTGAGCAGCTGTCTATCTTTCTGCAGGTAGAGCCAACAGCCACTATTTTGGACATTAAGTCTATGTTTCACAAATCAAGTAAGTTCAGCTCGGTGCTAAATAAGCTATATGAAACCGCAAAGCCTTTCTTTAAATAGCTTTCTACAAGGAAGATGATAAGTTGATGACATAGAAATAATGGGTTTAGCAAAGTCTTACATGTCAGGCTTCAATTTTCACAGATCCACACTGGTATCCTGCCAGACAGTCTTTACGCCTAGACCCAAGTGAGTACATCTGCTTTATAATGCTTGTTAAAAACATATTTGACATACTTTAAACTTAGTAACAAATGAATAATTTGTTAATATTGTTTAATTATAACGTAACATTGAAACTAGCAACTTGCATTGTAGTATTTATTTATTTTACTATAAATGTTATTATTTTATTATTATATTTAAAATATATATTATATTACATAATATTGAAACTAGTGGCATGCATTGTAACATTTATTTATTTTATTTCAAAACATTTCACAAAAATGTTTGTTAGGTTTCAAATTTCAACATATTGTTCAAAAGGAATATAAAAAGTATCTGGACACTATGGTTGTCAAACATTAAAGAATCATGTTCATAGTTAATGAGATGAACTACATCTTCATACAGTTGATCTGAAATTGTAGCAAAAAAAAGGTTCAGACAAGTGAATTAAGTTGGTGTCCATATCCTTCTTTAAGCCACTATTTATGCGAAGAGAAAGTGAATGGTTGTGTTATATTGTTGATTTCAGAAGGAAAACCCTTAAGAGATGAGGAAATCCTTCAAGAGCTCCCTGTGGGAACCACCGCAACCTTCTACTTCAGAGACCTGGGAGCCCAGATTTCCTGGGGAACTGTGAGTGTTTTGCCCAACACACAAATAACAACTGAAACACGTGCAATCGTCACATATAGCAGGCCCCCATTGTCAAAAGATGCACAATTACTAGCATTTTACAATGGCATTGAAGATAGCTCATCAGAATTTAGCTTCAGTATTATAATCTTCGTCTAATCTTTCACTGGTATGTTATAGGGAGTTTGGTTCGGCTGATGTAAAAGTCAGGTCAGCGGCTGTACAGTGTGTGCACAGTCCTCTGGTTCAGTTTTCTCTCACCTCCCCACCACTCGATCCTCTTTCTCAGAACATGTAATCTCTCTGGCACCATTTCCCCACAGGTGTTGATCCCGTTCACCTTCTGCATGCGTAGCCCCCTTGCCCACTCCTGTCCTGACTCCCACGGGGCAGGGATGATGACAGCACATGGGAGGCATACTCTATAAAATCGTAAATTTAACGTTAAAGACTGTAAAATTGTTACAGCAAAAACTTGTTGGTTAACTGTAAGTTCCCTTACTATATAGCTACAGTCAAAATCTGTGATAAATCTAATGGGACGTTTCATGTTATTTTACAGTAAAATATTGTTAAATCTTTACTGTTTAGAAGTGAAAAAGAACAAGTCATCTAAAAAAACATAAACTGACATTCCCAGAATTCCCTGTGTGGCACATTTGATGGTTTTTCATTGAAATTAGTGTTTTTTGTCAGTTATGTACATTTAGGGTTTTATGTTACATCATATGCTGTTAAATTGATTGTTTGTTGCATTATTTTAGCGTCATGTTTGTTATCATGATGGTGTTTTGTGTGTTTGACACTGTGTGTGTCTTCTATATCTTGTGAAAAGCTGTTTGTGATGAGCTTTGATTCATCATGTGGCTTTTTCTTTAGGTGTTCTTTAGATGTTTTCTGTGTTTTTATGGTAGTTGTCAGTATATTATAAAAGTGGAAAACGGATTTGATTGATTTGGTGTATTTTACATTTAACACTTTTTTTCTCCTGTATTCAAATATACATTTTCTTACTGTAAATTTAAATTCAACTTGTAAAAATGTAAAATGTTGCTATTATTTATTTTTTTACAGGAAAGTTGTGGCAACCACAACTGCCATTTTTTACCGCAAATTTCACACACACATATAATTTTTTTGTTCCCCCAGTGTAGGGCCTTAATTGGAGTCAGAAAGAACTGTCAACATGAATCAAAATCAGTTGCGTTTCTTATTGTGCATAATTCATCAGTGCACAATATTTGAAACATTTGCCTTTGTAACACCCCATTTTCACCATCCAGTCAGTGGATAAAATCAGTCAGTCCTAATCTACATTTTTCTTCCTGAATATCTTTTTTCACACACAACACATTTCAGCAAATTTTGTATTCTCATTTGTACAGCAAAGAAAAAAATCCATGATAGCATTTCTATGACTTTACAAAATAGAACAAAAATATTGAGAGCTTGATTATGAAGGTCAGAAGAGAGAAAGATGTCAAATGTGCCATCAATATCTCAGTTATTGTATTAGAAAAACTCGTGCAGCAGTGTTAACTAGGTTTCTGTAGTATGGTGTTATTAATGTACATTACATAAAACAAAATCAAATATAAACAACTTTGCAAGATTTGCAATCTTAATAACTGTGGAAATGCATCTTCACAGTTTGTGAAAAGGGCCCATTCATCTGTGCATGATCTATGAAATAAAAAATGTTTGTCTTTGCCCAATTTTCACCATCCAGTCACTAGATAAAATCAAGTATTGATCTACATTTTTCTTCCTGAATATCCTGTTTCACATTCCAGAATTAAAATCTGTTTGTGAACATGTGTTTGCAGGTGTTCCTGATCGAGTGCATTGGACCACTTGTCATATATCTGCTGTTTTATTTTCGACTGCCTTTAATCTACGCTCCCAAGTACGAGTTCACCGACAGCAAGCATTTGGTTGTGCAGTAAGTATCATGAAGAACACTGCCATCAGATGTGATTTTCCTTTTAGTCTGTTGGATTCAGTGTCACCTAACAGCTGACTTACTGGCCAACCAAGATACTGGCCCAGAAGTGTATTTTGGGAATTATGTTGAAAAGCAAATTGTATTTACTTATCTGGTATTAAACTGAACTCTGTCTGCTCTTCACAGTATTGCCTGTGTGTGTCATTCCTTCCACTACATGAAGCGAATCGTGGAGACGTTGTTCGTCCATCGCTTATCCCACAGCACCATGCCACTGCGCAACATTTTTAAAGTGAGGACGCCTCACAAGAGTGTGTGTTTTTTAGTTTAATTTATATGTATATACATAGCGTTCACAAGTTTGGGGTTGATACAATTTTGTTTTTGAAAAAAGTCTTATACTCGCCTACAATTCATATTGTGTACACAACATTAATATTGTGAAACATTATTAAAATGTAAAAATTAACTTCTATTTTCTATTTGGATATTTTTTTTAATGTAATTTATTCCTGTGATGCAAAGCTGCATTTTCAGCATCATTACTCTAGTCTTCAGTGTCACATGATCCTTCAGAAATCATTCTGATATGCTGAAACTTTTGAACTGTAGTGTGTTTGATTTGACTTAAGTGAAACATATTTGAATACATTTACTTTTACAGACAGTTTACTTATTTAAATCCAGTGTGTGACTGATACATGTTAGGATTTGTTTTGCTTTTTTATCATTTCCAGTTATGAAATAAAAAAATCGTTTTTATGTGGCTTGGACCTTCGAGGTCATCTATACTCCTAAATGAGACCGATAACATTAACCATGGAGGAAATGTCACTTTATGAAGATTAGATCAGGCCTTCAATACAGTCAACAAAAATGCTGAATAAAAGGAATAATCACTGAATTTACAGTTATTTTATATATTGCAAACAGGAAGTCTGTAAATCACATGTGACTGTTTCTTCAACAGAACTGTTCCTATCACTGGTGCTTTGCTGCATGGATGGCTTATTACATCAATCACCCTCTTTACACACCGCCATGTATGTTATATTCATTTCATTCATTCCCTTTATTTAACCAGGTTAACATGGATGTTAAATGCACTGAACTGTCTGTTTCCGTGCAGATTATGGGGAGAAGCAGGTGAAGGCAGCGCTGGCAATCTTTCTAGTAAGCACTTTAACTGCACTGACTCCTCCTGTAATGTGTCTTCATAGTGTTTTTCACTTACCGATTTCTTATTTTTGCAGTTCTGTCAACTTGGCAGCTTCTCGATTCACATGGCTCTGAGTAATCTCAAACTACCTAGTAAGATCGATTAAATAAATCACAAATCTCAAGTCAGCCACTCTGGTTTTGTTCATGTAACGCATTAAATTGTTCTTTATGAAGGTTGCAAGATTAAGAAGATTCCTTATCCAACCAAGAATCCTTTTACATGGATATTTGCACTTGTTTCATGTCCAAATTACACATATGAGGTGAGACTCACGAGTGATTGCATTGTGAGTGATTCCATGTCTTTATAGAGTTTTGTGGTGATTATGTATTCTTGTAGGCCAACCCTTAAGTTGACATCTGTCTGGTTCTCTCTCTCAAAAAATAACAAAACCCACTGGGATTTTTTCCATTGGTTTTTGGATTAGGCTACTGCAGAGAATATTGATCATGCTTCTAACACATTTTGTTCATCATGATAATCCTCACAAATGAACACAGATTTTCTGAAATTTAAAGCTTAAATACAGTCAGCAGAAGTAAAAAAGCTAAACATAGGCTATAAATGAACTGCAGCATGGTCACATGACTTCAGCGTCATTACTATTAAATGAATAGTTCGCCTAAAAATTAACATTTGGTGAAAACGTACTCACCCTCAAGCCATCCAAGATGTAGATGAGTTTGTTTCTTCATCTGAACAGATTTGGAAAAATTTAGCATTACGTAACTTGCTCACCAATGGATCCTCTGCAGTGAATGGGTGCCATCAGAATGAGAGTCCACACAGCTGATAAAACAAAACAAAAATCAACAAGGATTAATTAAAAAAAAAAATTCCCTGAACGTTTGAGTTGTAATAGTTTGCAAGAGTGCGATTATAAACATAATGAGTCTGTAAGTGGACTAGAGAGTAGATTATTTTTTTACCTGCTTCGGTGTGATGACGTCTAAAGGTGCTGTATGTATTTTTTGACAGTACTTAAGCATAAAAATACTATGTTTGCAGACATTTAGGAAACATGGCAAGTTCACATACTTGTTTCTCTGAAAAACAACGCTAGCGCCAGTTGTTCTACTGTGAAATGTGCGTTCTGTGTCGGAATGTCTGTTTTTGTTTTGCTCTGTGTGATTCCGCACACTGCCAATTTACCCAATAGTATTTCGACATATGAAATATAAAATAGATAACATTAAATAAATATGTTTTTACCAGGTTAAATGTTGATTATTAGTAACTTAAACCCCTTTATCTACATTCACGCCATAATGTAATTACCGTAATTTCGAGATGACAGCACGTGACGTTCTACTCGGAGCTGTTCACGTCCTTGGACTCCGAATTAGAGGTCTACACGGAGAACCAGAGACCCGGTCTGTTTAACATTGTTTGTAATACCCGAGTCGATCGGTCTCGGAGAACACCCAGCCGTTATCAGTCAGTCAGTGCTAAAAATGTTTTGTAACTTTCAACTTGTAAAATTAGGATGAGAAAAGTGTGAGTCGGTAATTTGAAATAAGGTGGGGGGAAAAAAATTAAAACACGAGCGACGTCATCAGAAGCAGGGTGGGCAGAGTTAATGCACACGCACAGTGATAATGGATACCTTCATGAGTGATGCGAGTTATTATTGATTTTTTTTTTAAATAATATTATGAATGAACCGTCTTGTTGTTGTATCTAAAATTTCTGCTCAGACTTGGCTCAGAGAGCACAGAGATGATAGCAAATAAGTAAAGCTAACGTCAGCAGCCATGGCACTGGACGAGCAATCGTTATTATAATCTAAATGGGCAGTCTAAAGTATTATGCAAGTTGACTCGAGATACAAAAAATGCAAAACAGCAAAGTAGCATTTGTCATCCGTCACCGTGACAGCAAGTGGACTTTTGAAACTGGAATAATGAGTGGATTACACATTTCAATTGGCAAGAGAAGAATAACAAGGAGGATTGTGTGCGCATCACAGTCAGGTACAAGGGAGAAGGCTTCTTACATTAGGTAAGACAAAAAGTTGAATTTTCGCAACTTGTTTATCGACAAGCAATTTGCTGTGGAATAGGCCTATGTGCCGATCGGGTCCAGTCGGGTCTGTGTCTTCCCGGCCGGGTTGGGGTCCATCTTTCATATAATTGACGGTCCGCGTTGGTTCCGGGTAGTACATTTTTGACATTTCTCGGTTCTGCACGGGCCCGGGTCCAACTTTCAAAATAATAGACGGGTCCGGGTCAGTTCAGTGTAGCACATTAGTATGTAGTACGAATTTTTGGACCCGTGTAGACCTCTACTCCGAATTATGCTTTTCTATGGCAACACTATCATCGTCTAAACAGAGCCTGCGGTGGTCAGGTGGTACAGCGGTCACGTAGTACAAGTCGTAGCTCTCAGAAAACTCCAAGTTCTAATTACGAGTTCTACAAGGACCTGAACGCTTTTTACAAATTGGAATCTAGTAATTAAGGGAATTCCCTTTAACGCTTTTTCATTTGTGTTTGTAGTTCTGAACCGAATCCTTCGCCAAAGCGCAATGGATTGTGGGCAATATTAGCCATTACAGTGTGCACGGATCCACACTACAAAAATCTACCTGAAATAGTAGACCATCCGGGGAATTTTGGCATACTCTTTTCAACATAGTATGCTTTGGGACACACTTATTCTAGTATGAACATTGGGACAATTTTGAATTTGGACTGCAGTACCAATTTTAATCGCTAGCGGTCAATATTTACTGCGAAGGCAGCTTCTGTACTCCCATTTAGCCACTTGTTAGCAACTGTAATTTATTCAAGACAAAACTTTTTAAAAAATCACAAGGGGATTTAACTGATGTATTTTAGGTCATGGAATAAACCATGAAAATATCTTGAGCTTATGTGAACAGACCTCATTTCAGGCATTTCACACAAAAAAACATTGATTTTGGGACAGTGGAACCAGAAGAGCTAAAATTTCCAGATTTTGGCCTACAAAGTATGTCATCCCTGCAGCACTCTGTAGACCTCCTTGACAAGTATGTGTCCTGTGTGAACAAACAATGAAATGCTGACCCCTACTGGTCACATTGAGTAAATAACAGACACTAAAGCTGCCCTGTGGTTGCTGTACTTCTGTAGCTGGGATCTTGGCTCGGATTCACACTCATGACCCAGTGTGTCCCCGTGTTGTTCTTCACTGTGGTGGGATTCATACAGATGACCGTCTGGGCCAAAGGAAAGCATCGCAGCTACCTGAAGGAGTTCAAAGAGTATCCCACACTGCGCTCCCCTATCCTACCATTCATCCTGTAGCAGGAAAATACAACACTAAAAATAAGATCAACAGAACAAATATATGTCAGCGTTCTACAAGATATATATATATATAAAGCAAGTCTTAATATATATTAATGTATGAAATAACCATAGTAAATTATGATACTGTAATGCATTTGTCAAGTAAAGCCATTCTATTTTAATAATAATAATACATTAAAAAAAATTATATTTTATTGTTCATTTACATGAATACAAAAAAATTATTCACATTTAAAGGAAATAAAAATATATACAATTAGCAAGTACCACAACCTAGAAATAAAAAGTGATTCTTTTTTTTTGTCTGAGAGCTTCAGTCTTGGTGAGATGTGAATTAAAGGGCAATTCTGTTCCTTTGAGGTAAATATAACACACTCTATTTTTCTTTTCTTCGAAAATGACTAAAGCCAATTTGTACGTAGCAGATATTCTGACTGATGTATTTCCAAGTAATGCATCTAACATGTCAACGATGTTATGCTATTGTTCTTCTTAAGTGCATACACTTATGGTAAGCTTTTATGATATTGGCTTGGATGATATGATATTTTGCATAAGAAATTAAGTTTGGTATTCATTCTTGCTGAATAAAAGTATTAATTAAAAAAAAATCTTACTGACATCAAACTTTTAAACTGTAGTGTAATTTCTTTTTTGATTCACAGTCAACTATGCTTTCTATCTCACTATGAACGCCAATATGAGCGCTTCAGTCAAAGTAAATGTACTGGCTGTGCAGTGCTGGAATCAAAACATCAGTAACTCACTTCATATCTCTGCTTGGCAGGCAAAATGCATAACAGAAAAGATTGATGCAGATTCTGAAACTGGAATTTATTTCCTAACATTGCATGTCCATTTCAAGACTGCAGTAAAACATCGAACATTTAATTGGACAAGAACAAGGTTTATATAATATTGCGACACTATAAATCATATCTGACAAAAACAGAAGGAAAAAACACTGGTGAATGAAAAGCTCCACCGTAGAAAGAAAAAAAAACACTTCCACTAAGACGAATGGTCCCGTCCGCCCTGTGACGGATGGATTGAAGGACACCGACAGAACAGAAGAACAGACTGCAGGGCTGAATCATGCGGCATGTCCTCACACAGAAGAAGAGAAGATAAACTGAGGAGGATTGTGCACATCAAGTCTTAAAGAGTTAACGTTTCCCCTCATTTTGTGGCCAGCTCTCTGAGCCAGGAGAATTTCAGTCTGTTTTCGCTGAAAACACAAGCACTATGAGAAGAGACGGCTGTCGTCCTGAAAGTGGCTTCTCTGCAGCACCTTCACATGATTCTCATAGATTTTAAGTGCAGGGCCGAGTCTGATCGACAGACCAGTCAACACGTCACTGCGCTGCATCAGCAGTAAGGACTTCCCATCTATTTCCTGTTTAAAGTAAAGATATATCGGTATATATATATAGGTAAGGACACAAAAAAATTGATCAGAAGTGAGGGTAAAGACAAAAGATTTCGATTTCAAATAAATGCTGTTCTTTTGAACTTTCTATTCATCAAAGAATCCTGAAAAAAAAGTAGTGTCACTGTTTCCACAAAAATATAAAGCAGAACAACTGTTTTCATCATTGATAATAATTGCTTTAGCAGCAAATCAGCATATCAGCAATTATTTCTCAATCACTGGTGCACATTTTAGATTTTCTTAGCCAAATTATTCATATAATTATGGTCATATGATTTTAAGTAATGTCTATTGATAAAAGTAGTTAAGTATCACAAGGTTTGTTTGAAATCACCATATAACGCTTTTGTTTTTTTGGAGGACAAAAAAAAAGGGACCCTTTTTGTCAGACAAGTTCTGTTTCCAAAAACTACTCTAAAAACTCAGGAAGTTGGATTTCCTTATTTTTGGTGAAAATATGTCCAGAATAAAGTGATATTTTCATTATTATGTGTACAGATGTTTTACTTTTGAGGGGTGCTTGTAATTCCCATTATTGTATTCCTATTGTTGTTTTCCAATGGTGACTGTTATTGCAGAAATGCTTTTTAAAATTATTATTATTTAGTGCTGTCAAACGATTAATCGCATCCAAAATAAGTTTTTGTTTACATAATATTTGTGTGTATACTGTGTGTATTTATTATGTATATATAAATACAAACATATAAATATATGATATAAAATATAAGAATATGAATATATAAATGTATAAACATGTAAATATTTTCAATATATATACTGTATGTGCGTGTATTTATATATACATAATAAACATACACAGTACACATACATATATAATGTAAACAAAAACTTTTATTTTGGATGCGATTAATCGCTTGACAGCACTATTATTATTATTATTATTAAAGTGTTTCCGTACCTTGAATTCTCTCAGATTTTCCATTAATTTCAGACTCGTGAATTAGAATTTTTTTTTTAATCACTTATTGAAATGACATTTGAATATTTCAGAGCTGAGCATAACTAGAAAAATATATAGTCACTACATTCGTTTTATTAATTTCCATTAACTTTACCTGGCCTGGAAATAACTATTTAAAACGTCCTGGCAATTTTTTTTCCAGGGCCGTGGGAAGCCTAAAATCAGCATCAATTAAAGAAATGTCTTGCACATTATTTTATTTGCATGAAAATATGAAAATAACATCTTTAGCATTGTAAAATTAAGATTTCATTTTCAAAATCATTTTTTATGTGTTTTTATTTGGGCTTTGTGTTCAAATGAAAAAAAAAAAGACGTGAAATCGCTGTGCTACACCAATTCTTTGGGTGCATAGATCAATAAAAATCAGAATGACTTCAAATGAAAAAAGCAGGATCTGCACTCACTAGCATACTTCCTAATAATTTGTAGATTTTTTTTAAATTATACAAAAAGCACAAATGGATCAACAGACTTTGGGTTAAAATATGACAAGACAGGTTTGGTTAACTACAGTACTAACCTGTGTCCTGAAAGCCAGCGCCTGCTCGGGGAAACCCACAGACGTGAAGTAACTGGCCACATCGGCCACGCTCCAAAGCAAAGGGTCCTGCCCCATTTCTGTCTTTACCACATCACTGAGAGTGAACAAAACCAGATTAAACCCTCAAAGTTTAAGAGCAACTCGGACTAGACCTTTTTTCATATCACATCAACAATATATAATCCAGTGGTGTGAGTTTGACGGCATATTGCAAAGTGATTGATCAAATTAGTTATTCTGTTTGATGCCACAGAAATGACACTCTACAACTTTAAGTCTCAATTTTTTTGTGTTTATTACCAAAGATACAAAGACAAATTTGGCTTTTACTCACTTTCCATTATTCATCCCTCCACTGTTAACGGTTTCTTCCTCTGTTGTGCTTTTGGCGCACATTTCACCTGTGAAAGCACAGTTTCGAATACAAAATTAGCATCCAACGAGTTGACAGATACGGCGTGAAATTTAAAGAGCACAGGCAGAATCCTCACCCTCCTCAACAGGATCAGACCCAGCGTGAGGCCCTCCATCTGACATCACCTCCTCGTCCTGATGACAGACAGACACAATATGACACAGAGGAACATGACAGATGTGCTGGGATTGGAAGCGCAGGGTGGACATGCTTACCGGCGTGGCTGTGCAGTCTGACAGCAGCGGATCAGGGGTGAGCGCGCTCTCCTCCTCAGCCTGAAGAGTGGAGAGACAGATGGCCGCTGGCTGCTGCATGAGCGCCACAGATCCTGTGGGTCACAATGACAGATACTGCCAACTCAAATCTCTGTAGGCTGATGTCTTGCACATCTAGCGACTGTTTTTGCCGAAATCGTGGCTTCTTCTGATGGAGGTCTGTCATTATCAACAATTATTAAACTATCCAACTCCTTGACATGCATTGCAATGCCTGAATTTGGCAGAAAGTGAACGAAATAAGAACAGGAATTGTAACACACTGATGGATGCAATAACTTTACACTGTCGAATTGTATGTTTGTCTATTCAGGCTTCAGTGAGAAAAAGATGTATATTCAAGAAAGACAGATTGGTGTGCCTCTACTTGCTTATTTTATATAAATATATAAGTGTAGGAGAGCTCCAGGAAAAAATATTTGGTTACACAATCATCATGGAACATCTGCGACGACAGGGAAAAATAAGTTACGCTTCAAAGCTCTTTCACAAAAATAAATAAATAAGGAGGTCACTGGTAAAATATATTGCAATATTTAAAATTTTAATATACTGCAAAAACATCCATACTTTTAAATGGCCCTTGAGTTGATTCTTAAGTAAACAAAAAAAAAAGCAAATTCAACAATTTTGTGTTGCATTATTTGTGGCAGCTTGCATTTCTGTCTTATTTCTACAATTTTCACATTTAAAAAAAAAACTCAACCTGAGGAGGGAGTCAATATTAGCGAATCAAAATCCTTAATTCTGAGCCCAAATAAATTAATCGCTACGTGTTCAACTGTCCTGCCAGTCTGCCACTGCTTTGCAGTACATTTTCTAGTTCTCATAATGCTTGATCTCACCAATAGATTTACAAAAGTACATTATTTTACTAGATATGCATGTTTTTAATATTTCAAATGAATGCAATAATGCAAGCTGTAAAAGTTTGCAAAAACAATATTAGAAAATTAGGGCAGGACCACAACAGATAAATTGATCAATTCTGGAATAAATAAATAAAATAAAATAATAATAATAATCCCAATTTGCATATTATGTAATGATTATCAGTGGGTTTTCACTGCAAAAAGAAATTCAGTCATTTTGGAAAATCAAAGAAAGGTCGGTTAAATCCTGATGTGTCTGCTAAACAGCATAGTTACAATATCTACCACAGGGGAGAACGAAACTACACTAACAAGCCAAACCTTGACCCCTTGGATTCACCTGATCAGACTCCCTCTGATTCTCAAACAATTACATAAACTGAAAAAGTCCACCTGAGGCTGCCAGGACCACAGTAAAACCATTCAATGCTAACAGGTTAACTTGTAGATCGCTGGTTAAGTACAGTTTCAAAAGACCTCTTTAACTCATTTATTTTAATTACTATCTCGATTTAAATGCTGGTTTGTTTGGCATTTTTTATCTTGAGAAGTTACTTCAAAAAGATAACCAACAGGACTTGAGTACCTGTGTCCTGCTGGGCTGCTGGCTGTATGTGCTCAGGTAGGATGTAGGTGCTGTCGGCGTCCTGCCTCAGAGCATCATGGGTAGGAGAGTTCTTTGAGGACGTGGGTGAGGGAACAGGCTGACTGGCGTTACTGCTGGTGATGGGACTCATGCTGATGCCCGAGTCAGCGGTGCTCTGAGCGCACATGGCATCCAGACTGCTCTCATCCCCCTCCTCATCCATACTGCTGTCCATTCCTGCTGTCGTGGACATCTCGTCCTAAAAAAATCGCAGCATTATTATTTATCATCATCATTTTTAGACAGGTGCTTTGATCACTGCCAGCCCTGCATAAAAAAACCTGAGGAATCAACTAAATGCACCACACGTGTGCCATTTGAAACGGTGTTTCTACAGTTTTATGAGACTTCATGTATCACCGTTTCCTCAAAAATATTAATTAGCACAACTGTTTTCAACATTAATAAGCATAAAAATGTTTCTTGAGCATCAAATCAGCATATTAGAATGATTTCTGAAAGATCACGTGACTGGATGAGAAAATTATAATACATTTGTGATCAAAATAAATGCAGCCTTGGTGAGCATAAAATACTTTTTTCAAAAACATTTAAAAAAAAAATCTTACCCCAAACGTTTGAACGGTAGTGTATAAATAATTATACATTGCTTTTAAAAGAATACTGAACATTTCCCTAAATATAAGCTAGATTAAAACCTTGTTACTTTGATTTGGAGCGGCGTATTTCTAAAACTACAAGGTTTCAAGTCAAAAGTCCAAAATTGCAATCAATCATCTAATTTTAAATTTGTATCATTTTTGTGAATTTATCCTTTAAACTGACATTCAAGTCCAGTCTCAGTTTTTCACTATTAAATGACTGAACACAAGAAGAATGACTGGGTCAACTCTAGAATGAAGGCAGATTCTGAATGCTTGAATCTGAAATGTTGAACTGTGTTCTCGGGGCAAATGAGGTTTTACATAAATGTCTCAATTTTTCTTGGGCCAAGTTGTTGTGCGTTTTAAACGCTGCAGTTTTTCATTTGCTATGTTATCCCTTTTTGTTTCACAAACTGTTTTGTGTTTCCTAACTGTTTAACGGTTTATATTTTTCTGAAGTAATAAACTATGTAATGGGCAAGACTCCCATTATGTCAACTTAACCCATGTAGTGTGCCACTGCCAACATGCCCTGCTCCTGCTTCACTGAACTCAACTGTCCTGGGCTCTAATGCTGGAAATGTTCAACAGCCCAGCAATACTTTCACTAAAAAGCATGACGAATAAGAAAACATCTATTAGCACGCATACAGGGGTTTTAAACAGGACTTCATGATGATTAGCAATGCTAGAATTTAGCAGTATTTTACGTTTAAACGAACAGATATCGACTACCGCACTTAGTGTTTATGCTCAATCCGTCGCACTGCAAAATCGGATTATGGTCGCCTCGAGCTTCAGTATCTGGAGGCCGCGCGCGCAGTTTATTCAGACAGGAGTGAGCCAGAAACTCCTCTTCGCTTGGTTTCTTTCGCACGCTTTGAACGCTGGTTTCGGTTGGCACGATGGTGTCAGGAACGTTACTAACAGTAGGGAACACATGTACAGTATGAGGGACAATACGGAGAGACTTAGCTGAACTCGGACTCGCGGTTCATCAGCGCGCCCTGAGAGATAAGCGGGCGGGCTCATGAATATTAATTACGTGAGGAACGTCAGCGCCCTGAGAGTGAAGCGTGTTGAGTTCATGTATATTAATGAGGCACGCCACTGGCGAACTTCACGCAGCCTAGTTAATATTCATGAACCCGCCCCGCTTCGCTCCGAGGCGCGCTGCCTGCCTGTCTGAGACAAGCGCGTCCCAAAGCAAGCCCATGTTAAACGTGGCTAAAGCCGACATTTTCTCCACAAAAAAAAAAAAATCACATCTGAAAACGTACGTTCACCTTTGTTCACCCGCGATTAATAAGTACGGCGAGTTCACGAGCCCCACTAACGACTTAGTTCGCACTTCGCGCGCACGTATAAAGGATCATCTAGCAGCCCGTCTAATGACTTGCGCTTCGATGATCCTTATAAATTGTCGTATTGGCTCGGTCACGACGCGCACAAGCGCAGAAAAAAAACAGTCTCTCGCCAGTAAACGGTCGCTAACGCAATCGTCTCCAGTGTCGCTCTTTGTGCGAAATGCGTCAGTCGGCTGATCCGTGATGTTTTGGTGACTTTCCCCCGCTGTGCGAAAAGCGAGTTTGGATTCATTGCACAGGATTTCATCGCGAAAGTCGAGTTACCGGACTCATCCAGCGCACACAAAAACTCGCTCTGACAGATTTCGACCTCGCAGATAAAGCGCTTCCATTGTTGGCGATGTTCCGACGCTCGTGAGGGCTCGTGCCGCTCCCCGTCTGCGCGAGTGCACTTGCTTTCATGTTGCATTCGCCAGAACACTTCAACTAGTGATAAAAACACCTATACTTGACATTTCGCGTCTCGTTTTAGCCGCTTGCTTGGTGCACTTACTTCCATATCCTCCATGTGATCCTCATCCACGGGACCCAGAGCGCTGTCGCCGGTGCTCCAGTCCGCGAGAGAAGGCTGTTTCGCCGCACACTTGCTCTGCTCGGGTTTTCTCCTGCCTCGTAGCACCTTTGCCGCGTTGCGATAGGAAACCGAGCCTTTATAGTTGACTTTCAGCACCGTTTGCTCCTCTATCAGATTCTCTAGTTCTGACCGGGTTCGGTCCCAATCCGAGCCGTGTCGTCTTTTGACCATCCTGCAAATTCTGTCCAGGTCCGGTCGCGCTTTTCTCGACCTCAGGGAGTCTATGGAGCCCAGGATCCATTCACGGTACGGCTCAGACATTACTCCTAATGGGCTTCAAGCTTGATAGAGTGGATGAAGGGCGTCAGTGTTGCCTTCGACGTGACGCTCGCAGTCTTTCGAGCCGCGGCGCGAGTGCGCTGGAGAGAAAGAGGGAAAAACGGAAACATACTGTACGCGTGCGTTGATCATTTATTGAGCGCTTTTAAGGTGGAGTGCGCGAGATGCGCGGCCCGCCACTAGTAGGAGATTTAAGGTGGCGTCGCTCGGTTGCACGTTTCCGTGCCGCTTAAATGGCTATTTTGGAATACAATACTAGCATGCTGCATTCGTTTTTTAAGTAACACGTGAAGTCGTCCGCATTATACAATGGTAAACATTTCATTTACATTCCTTGTTTAATCCAGACACTTATTTTGGAATTAAAATGTTATAAAAAACGGTCATTTTTGCCAATCAAATGATTAGTCGAAAGGGAAATGCGCTGAGTGGAATATTAGCTACGTACTGCGTACTACATAGTATATACTGTGTACAGTATATACCATGTAGTATACAGTACATAGTTTGAAACACGAGGCGTTATTCAACAATACACACTTCAAACAGCAGTATGCTGAGCTCATTGTGCTTCGTTTAATCAGGCCAGAAAAAATATCAGAATAGTTTGTTAGTCTTCTTAAATAGCTTTTTTTAAAGGAACACTCCACTATTTTTTGAAAATAGGCTCATTTTCCAACTCCCCTGGAGTTAAACAGTTGAGTTTTACCGTTTTGCAATCCACTCAGCTGATCTCTGGGTCTGGCGGTGGCACTTTTAGCTGTAGCTTAGCATAGATCATTGAATCTGATTAGACCGTTAGCATTTCCTTATGTTTCCTAGCTGGGGACTATTTTCAGGCACTACGTAATATCATTGTGCCTGCTGCACCCATGGTACGGCCATGGAATGAGAGTATAGTTCTTAGCCATATCGGCCTAGAAAATCACAACTTTTCATTTTCCGTCGGTCTTAGTACACGATGTAACTACAGAAGAGTCAAGTTTTAAATAGGAAAAATATCGAAACTCTTTGCTCATTTTTGAGCGAGATGCTAACGGTCTAATCAGATTCAATGATCTATG
The DNA here is from genome assembly GCF_001515645.1 of Sinocyclocheilus grahami. NCBI lineage: Eukaryota > Metazoa > Chordata > Actinopteri > Cypriniformes > Cyprinidae > Sinocyclocheilus > Sinocyclocheilus grahami. The sequence goes on along the minus strand of NW_015505443.1, from coordinate 520,866 downwards.
CTAAGCTGCAGCTAAAAGTGCTACCGCCAGACCCGGAGATCGGCTGAATGGATTAGAAAAGAGTAAAACTCAACTGTTAAACTCCAGGGGAGTTGGAAAATGAGCCTATTTTCAAAAATAGTGGAGTGTTCCTTTAAGTTAAGCATCTTATATTGGCAGTCCAATCAAATTAGTGAAGAAAAAAAACAATTTGTGGCTTAAAGTACTTCTAGTTTATCGAGCGCTTTAAATTGTGGGATACAGTATTGTGCAATGTGCTTCACATTTTATTAAATGTAGTACGTCATCTCAAGGAGATTTAGAATAAATTTCATGCATCTCCAAAAGAACTTGTCCAGCTTGTGCAGGTCCAACCCGAAATTCATGATAAGTGATCCGTCATCATTGCTCGTGGATGCTCCGACAAACTTTTTATTTTTTAGATAAAACGTCATGTGACTAATGACTAGACTCACAGGAAAATTATGTCATGGCAACACAGAAACCTTCAAATACAAATCAGGCATTGGTTAAAAAGTATATATATATATCATGTCCTGTGACAGATATAAAATAAATAAAAATTCGGAACAATAACATTTAAGACGGCACCACATTCTTGTCATTTTAACATTTAAAACTTTATTGGAATGATACATGTTGCAAAATATTATTCTGTGTATTTATTTTTTTTTAACATACTCGATGCGTCCTACGGGTATCCGTCAACTTCTCCAGAAGGTAAAATAATTAAGACTGTTAAAGGCAGAGAATATACAGTATTGTTTCCCGAGAAGGTACAATAGACTACACCATCACCATACCCATGTCGGGAGGAAAGAGACTCCTGTTATTGAAAATACACTTAGAAAATATGCAAAAGTAAATCAAATGTTTTCTTCATGATTTTTTTTTTTAAAAAGCAAATACAAGAGTGTCGGAAACTGGATGTGTTCAAAGGCAAACTGTATCATGGACTGATGCACGCGCGCACAAAAAAAAAGATGACGGACAATGTGAATGAACAGATGAGTGGGAGACTGAAGGATGTGTGACACCCATGTATTTGAAAGGAAGGGACGGGACCCAGAGATAGAGGGACGACATATGAATACCGCCAAAAATGTCACATATTTCCATGCTCTGACAAAAAAAAAAAAGGTGTAATGAAAGATGCATTTGAGCCATAATTTCCCAAAAGTCACTGTTGCTTTTAACAGAACCCTTCCATAGTCCCTTCCACGTTCAAGCTCAAAGATGAGGGGGAAAAAAACTCATGCGAAAGCCAACCTGTACATTATAACTCAGTGCACCAGTTGAGGATAGTCTTCCGTTGCTTCTAGCGTCACAAGACCAGCGCAGTAATCAAAACGTACAGACGCATTCTTTAAACACTGATTGTTTTGTTTTCCAGCTATTCAAACCAAGCCATGGAGCCGTTTCTCCTGTTTTTACACCCATTTTATGACAAAGTCTCCAGAAATGGGGCGAGCAAATGTCCCAGCAATCGCTAGGCATGCAGGAAGAAGTGTGAGGGAGAGAAAATCTAAACCTACCATGTTTTGTGAAATATAAACTCCTGCCCTTTGCTCGTTTATGTTTCTAAAGCTACATCAGCACCCCAATGATCAAAAACGGACCCAATTTGGTCTGTTTTGGCTGTGAATCTGGCAGGCTACAGTGACATAACATTTCCTGAGAGGAAAATGAACAGTAATTTGATCTCATACTGCAATTTAAATGGCATCACAGCCCTTCAGTGTCCAATAGATACTTCCGATATTAAAAGAGTTGCTTGAAATACCAATTTTATCCTGGCACCAATCTGTAGTTTGCAAAATTAAGTTACATTACTCATCATAACAAGCGGAAATAACAAACCAAAACAAACAAACCATAAATCGATTTTGCATGATTTTGAAATCGGCACCTAACGAACAGCTGAAGGACTGAGCTTTAAGCGATGGTGTGCATCTCAGTTTTAAAGGAGAACCGTGTCAATTCTGTGCCACTAACAGCAGCAAAATCCCCAAAATAATGACTTTTATCAATTCTAATATATTATGTCCTTTCTGTTACTCAAACAGACTGCGGTTCAATTTGGTGCCACTATTTGCACAGAAGTTACACTTGACCTTTAAAATCGAATAAAACATTCACCAAATGTGCAACTTTAGAAGTATAACAAAATAAAATCTTTGCAACACACTACGCATTACTGCACACTTCTGGAAACTAAAAAACAACAACAACAAAAAACATGGGGACGTTTGCTTTTAGATTGTCTTGCATCCTACAAAGTTATAGAGCAAGATAAGCGAACAAATTTTGATCAGTTCACTGGACGATATTTCAACAGGCCGAGCTTCACTAACTGGTCAATATCTTAACAACACACAATAAAGTCTACATGAACAACAAGCTTATTTAAAAGCAGAAATGGAGATCGATTAGTGAAGCCTAAGAGAGTTAAACCATCACTAGCAGGAGACACGGTAGAAAAGAATAATAAAAAATACCCAACAACATCATCCACCAGGAACCCAGTGTAACCACAGAAACAGTGCTCTCCTTTAACGTTTTCCTTTAAAAGCATCTTTTTTTAAAAACAACCAGCTGCATTTCAAGCCTTTATGCTCACTTTCTATTCACTGTATTCCTTCACTTTTATGTTTTGTGTTGGTTTATCTCTGGACATTTATCTTGGAATCAAAGCCATCTGAGAAAACCTGTAAAATAATGGATTCGGAGCTTCAAGTATGCTTACATGCTACAGATCTGAAATATTAAGAAGTTTTACGGTCTTATCAGTGGCCACTTTCAACACTGGCTTAAAATACTCTAAATAATCTAGAGAATGACGAATGATGATCCAAATCAACAATATTTATACCAAGCGGCTGATTCTGCCTGATCCTAGAGCACTGTAGGAAATTAATATGCAATGACAAATTTGAAGGACGGTTGTGTGATGCTTGAAATCCAAATGAGAAATGGGTGACGTGTCAAACAAAAAGCCAGATCTCTTGAACGGTGTAAGTTGGATTGATTTGGTATTGGGTGCCAATAGGTGCACAGGAAGTAAACATGATGTGACAGGGTGGAGTACTACAGAGCAAGGACACCAAAAAAATGGGTTGGGGATAATTTTCTCTGGAGAAGCCAAAATTCAGTACCAGAAAGTAACCTCTATATCTCTGGAAAAGCAAAAGAAGTAGTCACAAATATCCGCATACCAGCCAGCCACAGAGAAGTGACCGAATCTCTGCCCAATGGACCCTGGCTACCAAACAAGAGGGAAAACATGAAAATGGACAAGTAACAAGTGACGAAGGATCTGAAAAGGCAACACTGCTGGCGTCTCTCTCAGGACTTCGTTCTTCTCCCTCCATCCGTGTGAGGGCTCTACGTTGTTGTTACCGGATAAGGCTCAGTCCAGTCCATCATCACCACCACCCTGGAAAACGATTCTTCTCTGTGTTGCCCCACATCTAATTTCTCTCCATCCCTCTCCTCCGCTGCTGCTTCTAGAATTCAGCAAACTCCTTTCCACATTTCTCTGTGAAAGAGACCCGGATTTCTTCTTCCTCGTAGTCGTCAAAGTTGCTGGTGTCCCCGGGGCCTTTGCACTTAGGTATGAAGGGGGCTTCCACCTGAAAACACAGACAAAATGGTCAGGTTATTGCATTGAATGAAATATTATGAAGACCATAACATGTACTGATGGTGACTTTACTAATAGAAGTGACTTGAAGCTAGGCCTGGGCGATAAAACGGTATCGATATTTATTGACGGTACACCTTATTCGATAACGATATAAATGTTTTTCGATATAGCACACGATATAAGCACGTACTATGAGTGACGCAGACAGCACGCACAAACACCAACACATGCTGAAATGAGTGCTGCGCCTGCCTGTGATGAGGAGATTGTGAATAAAAAAAATGTATATTAGTCGAATTTAAAATAAACATTTGCATTTAAATGTTAGGTGTGCATCAGGGAGCGTCATCAGTGGCGCCCGAGATGCGGTGATAATGTTGTAAGTGACGTTGTTGCATTTTAATATTTTGTTAGTCTAGCCCACGAGACGCGTTATTCATTCAAAATATTAGAGAAATATAGAAGCTCAATGCGGAGAAGATCTTGAATGGGTTAAAACCGAAACCAAGCCATTCACACAGAACGCATATTCAGTGCATTTTTTAGACGGACAAATATGACTGCTGCACTCGCGTCTCACAGAAGAGATGTATAGAAAGCCATGCAAAGTTAAAATAGTTTAAACTTTTAGAAAACACGTCACGAATTTGTGGAGGTTTATTCCTTTTCACTGCATCTCATACGTTTTTAAATGCAATCTGCATGATGGGCGTTTCAACTCTTTGGATTAAGCAATGCATAAATACATTATGCTGTTTTGTTCATAAGTGTTTATGCAATTTACAAAATTATATTTGATTTTTAGGAGTTAATTTAGACAATGCACGTTTCTATAGAGTTACGTCCTTGCGTTGACAATTTAAATGCGCTGCATTATTTTGCTCATTGCGCCCTCCTGTGGCCTTGGGAGACAATTAGACCTATACAATAAAGACCTATTTAATCTGCATATAAAACATTAGAAATTAGATACGTTTAATTTTTATTGTGTTTGATTCTTAAAACAAAAAATATTTGTTTGTCTCAAATTGTGTTAATTATAATTACAGTGGTTAAATAAAAAAAAAAAAAATTCTATTGCTTTGTGTTTTAAAAAAAGGTTATAAATAATGCCAATAATGATCGATACCGAATTATATGAAACATTATATCGTTGATACATTTTTTTTGCTATATCGCCCAGCCCTACATGAAGCTTGAGGAAATGGCGAGAACATTATAAGAACCCAGTGTGGTTGAGGTGAGATTACCTTCTTCTGGTAGATTGCGATCCAGTCGGTGGTTGCAAACCATTTGTGGCCTTTGATGTCGTTGACGCCGTTCTTGAGGTTACCGAAGCGCTTCGTCAGATCTACCTGCAGCAGGTTTCTCAGCAGGTCCTTCAGGTCAGAGCTAAAGTGTGAGGGGAAGCGAACCTAGAGAAAGATTAAGACACACGGTCAGTGTTTGAAATTCACAAGCACCTTTACAAACAGACGTGACTTCCAATACACCAGAAAGTCTTGTCCTAACTGACACAATGCTGTGACTGAATACTTAAATATAAACCATGCAAAAGACAGCATGTTGCACCCAAACCACAAAAACCAATGAGAGCAGCAGCAGCAGAAGACAGCAACTAAAACCTTTAGATGACTCACAGTTCAAATTTAAACTTAAACTTTCATTTTTAAAATTCATTTCGGCAAAGGATACATTCATGGCAAAAACAAAACAAAACCAATTTAAATATGCAATTAGATGTCTTAAAACATCACAATAACAACTACATACATTTTTTCAGTTTAATGCTGGACGAAAATTGTGAATTTGTCCCCTGGTAAAACCTTTTCAAAAATATGAGTTAAAATATTGCCTAGTAAAGCAAAACAGTCAAATAAAATAAAATCAATAAAATAAAAATAAAAAGTGTCTGCTAAATGAATAAATGTAAATGTAAAATATGCTTGGTTATCTAACACGCACACAAAAAGAAAACATAAAAAGCCCATATGTCTGACTCCAGATCAGCATTTTTTAGTATTATTTATATACTCATAGTTTTTATAAAAAATTTAGAATTAACATTTTTTATATTTTCAGTTGAATTTTTAGTCATTTTTGCTCATTTCAATTTTTACTAATTAATATTTGGTTTTGTTCTTTTTGACAAAAAAAAGCCTCTCTTTGTAGGTTTATTTTTTTGTTTCCATTTGTTTTTGTTTTTATTTATTTCCAGTTAGTAATTTTAATTTTTTAGTTAGTAAATTTTCCAGTTACACAATTTCTGGCAACATTGTCGACTTGACTGCACAGACACTATTGGAAGAGAACTGAACGGAGCTGGACGACGACATCCCTCAACGGTTCTGCTATCGGTACTGGAGAAATTAATAAAACACACATACATTTATTATTGCTATATATACATTATCTTGCAAATTTTATCTCACCAGAGTCGCCAGCTGTTTTTCTCCTCGCCCACGCGGAGGAGCTTCAGCACGCGCAGCATGAAAGCCCCATTTAATTATGATAGAAGAGAGAACTAAACATTCAAACATCTGCTTACACTTTATGCTTGTGGCCGTTTTATTAAGCTAATTTCATTTTTTTATTTCGATTTTGGCTTCTAAGGATTATACAAAAGAAGATGAGGTAAAGCTATTAAAAACTAGCTGCGTTTCGTATCGCGCAACTTCTTTCCCTTCACAGCGGTGCGCATTCGTTCCTCCCTAAAACCCAAACTTAACGTCAGAATCAGCTCAATCGGTGATTGTTGTAAGATGCCGTCTTTACTGTTGCTAAATTGCGGGACATGTTTGATAATAAAATGCTGAAAGCACAATCCGCACAAGAGACGCTATTCCTCAGGCTGAAATGTGTGCAGTGCTCCAAAACGGACAAACAAATTACACTTTGAGCTTCGGGCGCATGTCCAAACGATCAAATACACACAAAATATGTCCAAATGGCCGGCTTGGAGAGTATTTACTTAAACACATTTTATGTCTTAATTAAGTGGAGGAGAACAGTTGGGAGAAAATCCGATGTGTGTCAATATATTGTCTTAAAGTGACAGACTGCCGCTTGGGCCATCAAAATGCAAATCTGCTCTTAATCTTAATAACGTTATAGCTTTAATAAGCATTAATCTATCAATACATACACTGAAAACTATGCAGTGTAGAATATAAAACAATGTTAATTCATCTCTTAATTTGTCATATATATATATATATATATATATATATAAAAAACAAAAAGTACCAATAAGAATACCGTTAAAGTTCCGAATTGATAAGCAGTATCGATAAGCGTTGTAATACCGTTAAAACTTTAACGATACCCATCCCTATCCGTAACTTCACGAAATTATACAAAGTGCAGTCTCCACACTGGTGTTGACTGACAGCCACACATTAGATTCATCCGCGCTGGAGCCGTGCCGGTGCACAACCCACGCAAGGAAGATAATTCCGCAAATAGCATCAATTGCAGGTTTTCAAACAGAGACGGCGACAAAGAGGTCAAACTTATGGACTGCAGCTTTAAATAGTTATTTGTGACCCTGGAGCACAAAACCAGTCATAAGGGTCAATTTTTTTGAAATTGAAATTTATACATCATCTGAAAGCTGAATAAATAAGCTTTGTTAGGATAGGACAATATTTGACCGAGATACAACTATTTGAAAATCTGGAATCTGAGGGTGCAAAAAAATCTAAATATTGAGAAAATCGCCTTTAAAGTTGTCCAAATGAAGTTCTTAGCAATGCATATTACTAATCAAAATTTACGTTTTGATATATGTAAGGTAAGAAATTTACAAAATATCTTCATGGAACATGATCTTTACTTAAATCCTAACGATTTTTGGCATAAAAGAAAAATCTATAATTTTAACCCATACAATGTATTTTTGGCTATTGCTACAAATATACCCCAGCGACTTAAGACTGGTTTTGTGCTCCAGGGTCACGTTTAATAAATTAGTTATTTCATTTTTATTTAGCTTTATTTTTATTTCAGTTTTAGTAAACTTATTTTAGACAGTTGCCTAAGCAAGTGTTTCATCTAATATTTCTATTTTAGCTTTATTTCAGCTTTATTTCAAGTAACGAAAGAACACCAGTTTAGATAAATAACAGCACCACTGACACACGTGTGTGGTGAAGAGTGGCCACTGAACTATATGACATCCAGCGCCAAATCAATCCACTGCAGTGATATTCTGTCGCAGCACTCACCTTCCCAGAAACAATCTTCTCGTAGATCTGGATGGGCTGGTCGGCAAAAAACGGAGGGTAACCGGCAGCCATTTCATAGATCAGCACACCCAGAGCCCACCAGTCCACTGCTTTATTATAACCCTGAGAGACACAGAGAGCTGGAGTTATGCTGAAATGGCTTAAACTGCAGTTAAAACAAGAAAAGCAGCTTTGGTACTCACTTTACTGAGGATGATTTCTGGCGCCAGGTACTCAGGTGTGCCACACAGTGTCCAGGTCCTGCCCTTTACACGTTTAGCAAATCCAAAATCTGTTACCTGAGAAAACAGCAAGAATGAGGATAAATATTGCATGTATACATCTGTGAAAAGCATGTGAGTGAGCCTGTATGGCCTTAAACAGTGACTCAAACACAAGGCAGGTATATTCTTTGCAGTCATGTGACATTCTTGGAGCTGCTACCATTACATTACATTAAGTCATCTGATCTTAAACCCTGCGTGTTTACCTGTATGTAGCCCTGCTGGTCTATGAGCAGGTTTTCAGGCTTCAGATCTCGGTAGATAAGATCAAGTGAGTGAAGGTATTCAAAGGTCAGAACTATCTGGGCGGCGTAGAATCGGGCATGAGGCTCACTGCACCAGACAGAGACAGACAGACAGACACAACGTAAATGTACAGAGGTCATCGGACCTGCACGCACGCTCATTATACAAGAATGAGATGATTAAATAGTTTTAGATGAAGCCTGTCACGTATCAGGACACTGCTGCCACTGTTTGACACGTCATGTCAACTACCCTAAAATATCATCATTAACTGAACTGAAAATAAACAACCTAAACAATGTGAATCTGCATTTTTTTTTCCCATTCTGAAAAAATTCTGGCAATCAAGTCTTTTAACTATTTGCGTTTTCTGGTCAAGAACCATGCACTTAGACAGAATTGATCTTTTACATGTACTCCTTTCATCAGTGGATGTGTGATGATAATAAAAGAAATAATACATATTTGGCAATATGCAAAAGAACCCAGTCGCGTATTGCAGTCAATGACTGTTATGCAATGCGTTGGGTGATTACTCACCTGAACCGGCCGATTCTACGTAAGTGAGAGAACATCTCTCCTCCAGGAACATACTCCATTACCATATACAGGTTAGTATTATCCTAAGTACAGGACACACAAGAGAAAGAGCACAAAAGCATTGAGATATAACCACACACTGCCATTCAAAAGTTTGGACTCAGTCAGATTTGAATCGATTTGAAAGAAGTCTCTTCTACGCACCAAAGCTGCATTTATCTGATCAAAAATACATATTGCAAAATATTATTACAATTAAACTGTCTTCCATTTTAATATATTTTCAAATGTAATTTATTCCTGTGATCAAAGCTGAATTTTCAGCATCATTACTTCAGTCTTCAGTGTCACATGATCCTTCAGAAATAATTCTAATATGCTGATTTGCTGCTCAAGAAACATTTATGATTATCATCATCATCAATGCTGAAAACAGTTGTGCTGCTTAATTTTTGTGTGGAAACCTGATACATTTTTTCAGGATTCTCTAATGAATGGAAAGTTCAGCCGAATAGCAGTATGTCTTTACTGTCGTTTTTGATCAATTTAATGTGTGACTCAAACCTAGGGATGCACCGATACCACTTTTTTCAGAACGAGTCCGATACTTTAATTTTTGGTACTCGCCGATACCGATACCTGTATTTTCACAGGAATTTTTTTCTTTTTTAAATTTTGGGTACAGAAACAAAATAATAGTAATAATAATAATAATATGAATCATGTTAGTTGGCTTCATTTAGCAAACAGATATTACCTTCAGTTATTTCCACACTTAATTATACCTGTTAAAATGTATTGTATAAGGTTTTGTTACTTACACTGTTCATTTTAATGGTGCATTAGAGCTGCTCCATATCAGCAGCTCAATACTGTAATCACAAAACGTTTTCCTAAAATAATGCAGGGAACCACTCGTTATACATTATATGAGTGCACGCGTACTATTTTGGTGATGTAATTTGCTAAACATACGCATGCGTTTGTATTGGTGCAAAATGAGAGACACTTACAGCCCAGCGCATTTCACCCAGTCTTCTAGTTTCACTTCTGCTTTAAATAAAGTTGTGTATGCTTGACGTTTAAAATAAATGCTGTTTATAGTGAATGCCCCTATAATTTTTGTTTGTTTTATATTTACGATTTAGTTTTAATCCAAATGCATGCACTCATGGAGCGAACAGCAATCAAGATCATGCAACAGAAGTGCACACTCTCGGACTCTGTCTCTCTCTCTCGCTCTCCTTACCATCAAATAACTTTAGTAAATTGTGCATTGTTTTAGTCACTTGCTTTTAACATATCCGACCGAACTACAAACTTTCCAGTGATGTCTGTGAGATATTCACGCGACAAGCTCGTGCATCTGTGCAGCAGTGCACTCAATCCACTCAGCGCGCTCTGCTTATCAGCTTGGGCACATCCGCTATACAGGCGTGAATATTGAATGTTTAACATTATATTAATTACTTACATGTACTTCATAGACATCCTTAATCTCTAATAACGCCATTCTACTCCCTGTTGTTTGGTTTTCAGTGTTTCTTTTTCTGGACACAGCTCTATTCACATGCTGTTTGGTATTGGGGCATTTTTACGAGTACGAGTACAGGAGCGCAGTATCGGGCCCGATAACGATACCAGTATCGGTACATCCCTACTCAAAACTCATCTAAAGGCTGAAAGACTGAGATAGATATTTTTGCTATATCATCCTTCTCCAAATATGCAAGTATAGTAGGGGTGCTCCAATCAGGATTTTTGAGGCAGACCACAGAAAGCAGTATCTGCCGATACCGATCTTTTTAAAGCCTTCTTTTTTTTTAATCATTTATAACTATTTATAGTGATACTGATTTTTAGACATTTATTCAGGGCCTGAATTTCATTTTTGAAAATGGAGGGGGGATTCCCCTCTTAAGTGACTCTTGTGAGAGGGGAAGCAGCACTGACTGCTTTCACACAGCAGTCCACTACTGATCCTTGGCTGTTTACCACAAACACAACATTTATCCATTATTACGCAAATGGCTTCAAATCACCACACATCGCGTCTGTCTATAAGCAAGCTGCACGCTGCACAGTTGACACAGGAATTGTCACTTGCACAAACGAGGCAGTGTCACATCATCACTAAAGTTTATAAATTGCATTATCTTTAAATTCTTGCCAGTGTTTAACCATTCAGCGCTCGCGCGCTCTCCTGGACACCATACGCTCATGCACACTCGCAGCGCACACACATAATTCCAGGTTCACATTACTCCGTTTGCAGTGTATGTGGTGCGTATTTTTTCTGCGCTCATGTTAACGGATTAATAAAGCGTGCACACTGCACACGGTTGCTGTCCGGCAGTGCGTTCCAGGTGCGGTGCGTCTGCAGTTGTGCAGAAATCGTTTCCGCACCCAGTCTATTTTTGCTGTGCTGCAAGCGCTGAATTAAAGTAACAGCGCATTTTTTTGCAGTAAATATGAACATGGATTGACACGAAAATGTAGTAATTACACCATAAATGCATATTATTAAAGTCTGTGTTTCACGGTCAACACGTATGGCTTTTTGGCTAGGTTTAAAGGGAAAGAGCACGTTTAGATAAACAAGGCAATAATAGATGGCACTCATGGAGGAAAACAAAGTTCTTCATGAACCACAGGATTGCAATTAACAAACATTTCAATGCAAAAGGAAAAGGCAGTAGAGCTGACTTTTCAGCATTGCAATTCTTTTTTCAGTACAGTAATACAATCTTTCAAAGACATGTTTAAACAATAAATATAAGCAACACATTATTCAATGCTTTTTACTTTTACATTTACTTTAGATTTATATATTAAGTTGCTCAAGCAAGTGGCAAAACATTTAAACTACTTTTCTTACGTTCTTAAGTTCACACAAACTTACCATTGACAGAAATAGTCAGCTCTACTGCCTTTTCCTTTTGCATTGAAATGTTTGTTAATTGCAATCCTGTGGTTCATGAAGAACTTTGTTTTCCTACCTCCACGAGTGCCATCTATTATTGCCTTGTTTATCTAAACGTGCTCTTTCCCTTTAAACCTAGCCAAAAAGCCATACGTGTTGACCGTGAAACACAGACTTTAATAATATGCATTTATGGTGTAATTACTACATTTTCGTGTCAATCCATGTTCATATTTACTGCAAAAAAATGCGCTGTTACTTTAATTCAGCGCTTGCAGCGCAGCAAAAATAGACTGGGTGCGGAAACGATTTCTGCACAACTGCAGACGCACCGCACCTGGAACGCACTGCCGGACAGCAACCGTGTGCAGTGTGCACGCTTTATTAATCCGTTAACATGAGCGCAGAAAAAATACGCACCACATACACTGCAAACGGAGTAATGTGAACCTGGAATTATGTGTGTGCGCTGCGAGTGTGCATGAGCGTATGGTGTCCAGGAGAGCGCGCGAGCGCTGAATGGTTAAACACTGGCAAGAATTTAAAGATAATGCAATTTATAAACTTTAGTGATGATGTGACACTGCCTCGTTTGTGCAAGTGACAATTCCTGTGTCAACTGTGCAGCGTGCAGCTTGCTTATAGACAGACGCGATGTGTGGTGATTTGAAGCCATTTGCGTATTTTGAGAGCAAACGGTGATTCACTCTCGCTGTTTGTGAAATTACATCTCACACAAGGTTTTAAAATTACTTTATAAGTTATCCAATGAAGAAATATGAAGGCGAGTACCTCACCTTCAGCATTATAATGATTTCACCCACGCCTGACAGAGACTGAGACGGTGCCGCTGCATGTCATGCCAAATCTCTCACGGCAGTGTCATCAGCTTGAGATCGTTTTTTTGAGATCGGCCTTTTTAGAGACCGCCGATCAATCATCCCAACATGATTATCGGCCGATCAATCGGAGCACCTCTAAAGTACACATATACACACACACACAGCTGGTACCTTGAACGAGTGCTCCAATCGCACAAGGAACGGGAAACTGACAGCCTGCAGGATGCGTTTCTCATTCAGCGTGTGTTCGATCTGTTTCAGTTTCACCACCTGAAAAACACGAGAAGATGAGCGCTAACATAGACACACACACACACCGTTCAGCGGTGATTCCTCAGAGTGGCTTACCTTCTGTTTATCGAGGATCTTCATGGCAAAATGCTGGCCTGATTCTTTGTGCTTGACTAGCATGACTCGTCCAAATGAGCCAGTGCCTAGAGTCTTCAACCTCTCAAAATGGTCCAGAGATGCAGTGTTCTGTACAACCAGAGAAATAAAGAGGAAGAGAAGATGGAAATTGTTGTTCAATACATTTTTTTTTTTTTCCAAAGACAAATTTGAATGTCCCTATATCTATATGGTTTCTCTAGAGCAGTCAAACTTTCTTGGCAATGATTATTTCACTTATTATCTGAATGTTCACTAACAAGATTATCTACAGTTTAAAGTATGATTTTCAGAAATGTGAAATACAGTAAATAAATCATTCACTATACGTCAAATTTTACTTCTATTATTTCCTCAGGGTATGTAGTACAAAAGCTGTGTACTGAAAAATCACAGAGACTCCATTGTTATTAAGAAAAACAAACAGCAGGTCAGTTCACCTTGTGTACAGAAGGGGGCGCTATGCAACACGCATGAACTCATAGGCTGACAAAGTGATTGTGTGCAGTGCAGAAAATGGGATTAACTGACCTGTGCTGGGTTCTCCCATTTCTTTAGGAAATCTTCTTTGGCTTTAGCAAGAAACTCCTTAACTGAAAATGAAAAAGGCAGATATAATGTGCGTGTTATTATTTATGTGCACAACAGAACAACATTGCACTTAGAGACATGCTAATATGCTAAAAACGAAAAGAAAAAAAATCTGATGAGATATTGCCATTGGAATCTGTTAAAATGTCAACAAGTAGGATATGTAAAAACAGGCATGCTGTATGACAGTCAACATCAACCTTTTACAGCCCCTACAACACATTAAAGTCCATAGTTGCTGGTCTACCCTTATTTATGACAGCAATTTACGTCATTTCGTCAGCTGTGCTGCGTATGAGCTGCTGAAATGCCTGGGAAGACTGCTGAGAACTACTACCTTTTCTACACGTCACACTGCATGTACACAAAGTGAATCTCATGAAAACATTTCACCCTTAAATAAATGTATCCTCATTATTCTTAATTGTGATCTTAATTACATTGTATTACTTTAAAAATACATAAGCAGTTTGCAAAATATTACCACTGTTTACATTTTTTACAATTTCAAAAATAGGCATTACCGCATGCTTTTCATATTTTTTTATGTTGATTAAAAAAAAAAAAGTATTAATTGGTGGAATTCTGCAGCCATATAATACAGGTAATTTAAAGGGAAGGTTCACCCAAAAATGTAAATTCTGTCATCAATTACTCAGCCTTCCAAACCCATATGAGGTTCAAAAGAAGATATTATGAAGAATATCAGTAATCAAACAGTTGATGGTAGTCATTGACTTCCACAGTATATATTTTTTTTTACCATACTATGGAAGTCGATGGCTACCGTCAATTGTTTGGTTTCCAACATTCTTCAAAATATCTTATTTTGTGTTCAACAGAGAGAAAAAAATTCATAAAGGTTTGGAACAAGTTAAAATTGAGTAAATTATGAGAATTTTTGGGTGAACTATCCCTTTAACTTCCTATGTATTTACATCTTACATTCACATTTGAGACTATTTTAGCTGAGCATCCTATAATTTGCTGCACTTACATTTCCCCTTCTCCAATCAACTTTTTAATCAAATTAAGTTGTTCCTCTGAACAATGTATGGAATGGCCCATTTTACTTCAGAAGGAAATATATTTTATATCAATGTGTGGAACATTGCTTCCGTTCCTCCTTAATAAAGGACAATTAATGACCTGTTTATTTCTCAGAATGAATGAATTCTCTAATTAAACTCCACACTGCTATTATTTTGAACACACCTCTTTTAATGCATCAGTCAGTTACTCAGAACAAGCAGCATGCATGTCATGCCAGTTGGGTCTGTTGTTTTTCTATTACACTACTACATCCATAAGTAAATTATTTGCAATGCAGAAATATCACTACTGCTAACAGTGGTTCATCAGGTTACTGATGTTGTAAAGTTAAACTAGCATCTCCATTATATATCAATTTAAGTTCCCTACCACAAAAACACCCAAACAAACTCAAAACTGTGGCCGTCACAGTATTGACCACTTCCGTTTTTCATCATGTTTTTTGTGTGTTCAGAGCCTGTGGCAATCACTCTCATTGGCTGTTCGTGGTAAAGGCCTGTTCTAATTTCCACTGTTGTTAAAACCACATCGACTGAGCTCATGTTATCTAATACTTCCTGAGCCCACCATGACAGAACAAGAGCTCAGACCCAAATCAATATCTACTGACTCTCTCACACTTCATATTTCTCTCACTCTGTGTGTGTGTGTGTACATGTGAGAAAAGTCACAGCATCATAATTTCTGCTTCAGAAACTGAGAAAGAATCAGCAATCAGGTGAGCACACCAATGAAGTACTACTTGAGTATTGCTCCCTCTACTCTTTATAGGACTGTGTGGGAACGTTCAGACTACAGGCTCTTCCTCATTCCACACTACCAGCGCTCACTCTGGGGAAATGTGAGCTGTCGCAGCCACTGAGGAGATCCAACTGTTGCAACTGCTGCGCCCAGAGGAGAAATCCAAAGAAACGCAGTGTGATTGCTGCCATTGAGGACTCTACCGCGGGACACACCCACGTGAAGCATTCTCAAAGTGCAATGCTTTTAAATCCGAAGTAGGGGCATTAAACAATCTCTCTCTGTGGTGAAAAAGGCGTAGAGCAAGGTTAGTCACACTCGAATCTACTGCCATTATCTCCAGTCCACAGGCTCCAGGCAAAGCCTGAGAGAGAGAGAAAAAGCCTCACCCCACAACTTCCCGTCAATTCCCCTGCCTTATTATCTCTGAGAGAGATTCAGGAGTGTCTCTCTCACAAACGCAGTGGTTGATGGGACTGCACACACTCCAGGGGCATATTTGTACTTCATTTAGATAATATGTAGAGGAACTACAGTAGAAGATAGAGGCAGCGGAGAGGACAGTGTCCAAAGTTCACCTAAAATGGATGCTGATCCAATGCTCCATAAAACCGTGCAACAAAAGGTGCTCGAAGCAGATTCAAAACATAGGTAAGGCCTCAGCCGCTTCGCCGTGCACACAACCCGAAAGAAAAAAAAGCCATACTTATTATCTGAATGTTCACTAACAAGATTATCTACAGTTTAAAGTATGATTTTCAGAAATGTGAAATACAGTAAATAAATCATTCACTATACGTCAAATTTTACTTCTATTATTTCCTCAGGGTATGTAGTACAAAAGCTGTGTACTGAAAAATCACAGAGACTCCATTGTTATTAAGAAAAACAAACAGCAGGTCAGTTCACCTTGTGTACAGAAGGGGGCGCTATGCAACACGCATGAACTCATAGGCTGACAAAGTGATTGTGTGCAGTGCAGAAAATGGGATTAACTGACCTGTGCTGGGTTCTCCCATTTCTTTAGGAAATCTTCTTTGGCTTTAGCAAGAAACTCCTTAACTGAAAATGAAAAAGGCAGATATAATGTGCGTGTTATTATTTATGTGCACAACAGAACAACATTGCACTTAGAGACATGCTAATATGCTAAAAACGAAAAGAAAAAAAATCTGATGAGATATTGCCATTGGAATCTGTTAAAATGTCAACAAGTAGGATATGTAAAAACAGGCATGCTGTATGACAGTCAACATCAACCTTTTACAGCCCCTACAACACATTAAAGTCCATAGTTGCTGGTCTACCCTTATTTATGACAGCAATTTACGTCATTTCGTCAGCTGTGCTGCGTATGAGCTGCTGAAATGCCTGGGAAGACTGCTGAGAACTACTACCTTTTCTACACGTCACACTGCATGTACACAAAGTGAATCTCATGAAAACATTTCACCCTTAAATAAATGTATCCTCATTATTCTTAATTGTGATCTTAATTACATTGTATTACTTTAAAAATACATAAGCAGTTTGCAAAATATTACCACTGTTTACATTTTTTACAATTTCAAAAATAGGCATTACCGCATGCTTTTCATATTTTTTTATGTTGATTAAAAAAAAAAAAGTATTAATTGGTGGAATTCTGCAGCCATATAATACAGGTAATTTAAAGGGAAGGTTCACCCAAAAATGTAAATTCTGTCATCAATTACTCAGCCTTCCAAACCCATATGAGGTTCAAATCCCCCTCCTCCCTCCACTGATCCTCCTGAAGAACGAGATTCCCGCTTCCCACCATGCCTCCTGGAGCTTTTTCGGTCACACATGGGCCCTGCCGAGATGGTTCCTCCTTTCTCCTCTTACTCACAGCATCAGGCTCATAGCCCTAGGCATCTTCCTAAGAGGTCCTCGCACACTTGACCCTCGCATCCACTTCAGCTAAGAGCTACAGGTGTGCTTTCAACACTGCTTTTGTCTCCAAGTGTGGCCAATGATTCAGTGTGCTGATCCTGCTCTTCCTCTAGTGCCGAATGTTGAACTAAAGCCCTCGCTTTCTGCAGCTCCACTGTGCGGACATCACCCTGGTAAATCAATCCCCCCTCATGCTCCGTTTGTATCAATATTTATTCTGTACACAGTGCCATTCCACTCACCCTCAAGTGGAACACACACACCTAAAACACAAGCACATACACAAACACACGCACTAGATTGATCCAAATAGGGACCTGGTCGCTTAGGGGAGGGATAAACCTATAACAGCAGTGTCTCATCTAATGAAAAACATGGACAATAAATAGATTGCGTGGCAGTTCCTACAAACCTAAACAAAGCAAAGAAATGGTAACTTATTAAAAGTGGAGAAATTAGGGTCAAAAAGACTCCAGTGCCTGGAAAAATTAAGTGGGCATAAAGGGTACTGCATTAAATGCGTCCCATTGGTCCCTCAAACCCTGGCAATGTCCTCTAGTGGACAGAGTCCACAATTGATTAGTCAAATCAATCAGGGTGGCCCCTCAGCTGCTGTTGCTCGCTCTGACGCACACCAAAGGGGGTCGGCTAGTAGTGCATTGACAGCAAGCGCCCCGCTGTTCTACAAAAACACACACACACACACACATATCTGAGAGCAGCACCCATTTGCAGACAGTGCAGCCTCAGGCCTGGCATTTCAGCCACTTTCAGGGAATAAATGCAGTGGTACAGCAAGAGTAAGGCAGAGACACCGGAAGAATCAGGGACAGATGGATTTAAAGACTGAGGCAGATCCAGCCACCCTGGCCAGGTGGAGACTCAAGGGACAGTGACACCTTTGGTAAGTCTCTCCCTCCTCCATGACCTCATTTCTCAAGACTATAGGTGCTGCTCTAGTCCAGGTATAATCTCTTTTCGGCTCTCAGATACTTGACACGCTTCCACGGACTAACTTTGTGGATACAGAGTTGGTAAACGTGGGGTATTTTAAGCAAATGTCCATGTGCCCTGGTGGGAATTTGAGAGGAGACTTTTAAAAATCACACAACAGTCGACCAAAGACAATGCGGAAGAGTTGGTAAAAAAAGGACTGATTTAACAGATGCTATGAAGACACCGCCTGTAAAAAAAACCCATCAAATTGCAAATCAAATGCGTCTAGGCCAATCGCAAACTATCAAAGAGTCTGGCGTCTGACCCTACAGTCATCTGAGAGTGGATAAGCGCCACATGAACGGGTGATGCCGTTAGCCTTAGTTCATAATTCAGACTGGCAGGAACAGCAGAACACTGGGACCCCAACAAAGCGGGACACACTGACAGGTTTCCCAGGAGACAGAGAGCCAGCTTCCCTGGAACTCCTGTATGACGCAGCCAATGCCAGGCAACAGCACAAACATTAGAAGATGAATAAAAAGGGCTTTGTACCCAGGATGTGCGTGTCGGCAGTCCCACATCAATCCACAAAGCACAGCGAGAGGTGCTAATCTAAACATGATCTCCATATCACACATGACTTAAATTTACAACATACTTTCTGTTAAACCCAAATCTCTTTTTGATCCCATTATGAAAAACATCTATAATTCATGGTCAGCCAATATGGGTTTTCAAAGGGAAATATAACATCTATAGAGCAGGATAATCAAAACAATGGCATTTAATGAAAATGAAAGCAAATTTCTAAAATAAACAACATTTACTTAAATTGTAAAAATGAACCGTTTATCCTCCATTGGCTAAACCTTAAATGGTCAAATATAAGCCTGGTTGATATATCATCATCCATAATCAAAGGTGAAGTATTCAAGATGATAATCGGTTGATCTCACACACTAATTTTGGAGTCAGGCCAGCACTTCCCTATAGATCAGACGGGGAGGTAAGCCCTTTAGACATGCAGGTTTCTCCTCCCCCTTTGCCAAGCCCCGCCTTCCACACTTATGTCCAAACACTCACTGTGCCAGCAGCCTTAACCCACATAATGTCTCAGGTCAGTCACTCACTCCAGCAAGAGGCCTCCGACTCATCCTGGGACTGGTAGTAGCCGCCCTCCCCACCGCTAGGTTCACCGAGACAGGGACCTGCCCGCTGGAACAGCCTCTCTGCCAACCTCTGCAGCACTGACATGGTAAACAGCCGTGAAAGTAAGCGTGGCGTAGAGGCATCCGACTTTGTACGGCTGTGTTTCCAAACTCTTTTTACAAAAGAGAAGTAAGGATCACTTCTTGTCCGAGACTCTTCTATTTTGACCTCTCTGATGATTTGGGACTCAGGGTAGGCAGGGCTGAACCTTCGGCGTTTCCTTGCCTTCCTGTGCTGGGCTTACACACCCTGTTTCCTCCTGTGGGGTTCCTTGAACAGTCAGGGACTTGTGTTTCCACCACAGCCCACCTATGCATTAACCCTTACTGTCGTACCTTGATCTGATCCACAGCATTGTCTGCCATGTTGTCCTCTCTTGTCCGTGCACACAGTAAAATATGGCCCTCCCCGGCCTGTGGCCCCGGATGGTAGTCAGCACCTGTCTCTAGGGATCAGGGCGGTCTACTGCCGATGGAGCAGATATGGATGTGAAGCATGGCATGAATAAAGTCCCCCATTCCGACCAGGGGAGAGAGAGCTAAAGCCCACCGTGGGGATGCCCGCTGGAACAGCCTCTCTGCCAACCTCTGCAGCACTGACATGGTAAACAGCCGTGAAAGTAAGCGTGGCGTAGAGGCATCCGACTTTGTACGGCTGTGTTTCCAAACTCTTTTTACAAAAGAGAAGTAAGGATCACTTCTTGTCCGAGACTCTTCTATTTTGACCTCTCTGATGATTTGGGACTCAGGGTAGGCAGGGCTGAACCTTCGGCGTTTCCTTGCCTTCCTGTGCTGGGCTTACACACCCTGTTTCCTCCTGTGGGGTTCCTTGAACAGTCAGGGACTTGTGTTTCCACCACAGCCCACCTATGCATTAACCCTTACTGTCGTACCTTGATCTGATCCACAGCATTGTCTGCCATGTTGTCCTCTCTTGTCCGTGCACACAGTAAAATATGGCCCTCCCCGGCCTGTGGCCCCGGATGGTAGTCAGCACCTGTCTCTAGGGATCAGGGCGGTCTACTGCCGATGGAGCAGATATGGATGTGAAGCATGGCATGAATAAAGTCCCCCATTCCGACCAGGGGAGAGAGAGCTAAAGCCCACCGTGGGGAAAAAAAAAAAGCACTCAATTTTTGCAACTGAATGTAACAAGCATATTCAAATGACATGCAGTCACATGCAAATAGAAATCCACTCTTCACACATGGATTCTAGCAGCAGCATGCCACTGAGATCCATTTCACACATATCTGTTTCACCACCACCAACTACGCCTTATGCAGGCTAGGCTTAAAAGGCGCCTTGAAAGGTTTTTGACTTTGGATGAAACTGCATCAAATATATGGCAGAGGACTTGTATACATGGGTAGTTGACAAAAAACATGTATTTGAACTTTTTTCCAATATCATCATTGTTCACCTAAAATAAATGCCCCTGTGGAAATGAGTTCATTTCTGATTTATATATATATATATATATACATATATATATATATATATTATATATATATATCTATATATATATATATATATATATATATATATATGAGAAAATCATTCACTTAGCTTCATGTAATTTCAAACCAGTTTGCTTTTTTTCCCCATCGTGGTTTTTCACCATTTTGAATGAACTTTTCGCTTTTTTGCAGTCAGTAAAATATGCATGACAAATTTAACGTTAAACGTAGTCACTCAATTAATATTAGTCTATTTCATGAAGATAAACAGTAGTTTTAAAGTTTTCGATGAAGTAAGCCCTATACAATATCCCGCTAAATGACACTCGACGACCCAATTACGCTCCTTTAATAAGATTCTTCTTCTGAGTGCTTCACATTTTTCTATGCACTAACACTTTCTAATACTTCAAGTTGATTTGGGTGGGTGATTCCTAAGAGATACTTTTATCAAGATTTTCATTTAATGAGGGGGGGGGGACTTTATATAATAAATAGCCACGTGATAATTTGGATAAAGTCATTACAGCTCGTACCTGCTAAAAACATCTGTTTTGGTTCTTATCATCATGTTTATCATGCTGAAATCTTGTGTTTTAAACCATATGAGTTTAAACTTCTGATATACGGTTTTCTGAGAGCACACATCCGAAGCACACGGACAGAAAGCGGCTGTCACAGCATGTGACTACTAAACTAAGTTCTCATTCACACACAAGTTTACATTAAAAACACACAAGTTACAAAAACAGTCGGTTATGTCTGTGAAGGTAAACAGCTGGGAAATAAAATCACATGTTTATTTTAGATCTGTGTGGCAGCAGCAATATACATTAAATAAATCAATAAATCCACTGCTCTCTTGTCTGCTCTGAGACTGGGACTCTAAATAGTGTTCGGTGCTTGTCTGTGCAGCCAAAGACAAAACAGTTAGCATGTTTTGCTCAAACTTTCACCATGGCATTACACCATTGTCGCTTGCGAAATCAAAATGACGGCGCCTTGGGTGTAAACGTACAGATTATGGGGTGGTAATATTACAATGAGATCCCTTTGCCACGTCACCAAGGGAGCGAAATCAGATGCGCTCGTTTTTTCAGAAGCTTGAAGAAAAAGGCTTAACAAAACAAAGTTACTGGGTTAATCTTTTTCACGTTTCCTTGGTTGGTAGATGCACCGGGGGCTGATTATAGCACTTAAAACCTGTAAAAGTCAGATTTTCATGATATGTCACCTTTAATGAAAAATAAATGAAAGAAATACATAATCATAATCTATGACAAAAAATATACTATTATAAACTAGGTTAGTGGATAATTCAGCAGCAAAAGTTATTCTAGAAAAATCATGGGTGCACAATTTTATAAAAACATTAAACTGAACATTTAGTGAAACAACATTTAGTGGGGAAGGGGAACAAATAAAAGTTAAGTGTAGGGTTAAATCTGGTAAAATGCTACACATTGCTCTTTGTATTGTTGTAAAATACATTCATGAAAAACAAGTATGTATAATATATATATATATTTTTTTTTTACACAAACATACATACACAGTGCCGTAAAAAGGTTTTTGCCCCCTACCTGTTTTGTTTATTTTTTGCATATTTGTCACACGTAAACAACCAGTTATTAGATTTAGGGGGCAATTACTTTTTCACGTAGTGCCAGGCTGGTTTGGACAGCTTTTTTCCCTTAATAAATGATATCATAATTTCAAAACTGCAGTTTGTATTTACTCAGGTTATCTTTGTGTAATATTAAAATTAGTTTGATGATCTGAATCTTTTAAGTGTGACATATGCAAACAATTAAAAAAACAGGAAGGGGCCAAAACCTTTTTCACACCACTGTACACACACGCAACATATGATAGATAGAACAGAACAAAATACTTAATCTTTCATTGCGCAAAATTCTAATACGAAAGCGTATGGCTCCAATACAGAGTGGCACAAAGCGCTTAAATGTGCATTCCATGCGCAGAATGATGCGCTTGAAGCAACACGGAGTCACAGCGCTCCGCATAGAAAAGTGAAGAGATATTGCTGCGTAGTGTACTATATCTGTGCGATATTTTATTGAGCATTTTCTTTTAACAGTTTTACATCTCAGTTATTGTGTGCTCTTGAAGAGTTTCTTCGTTTTGACTGTAGTAACCGAACGCAACAAGCAGTTTGAATGCTAAATTGAGGATGACAGACAGACACAGCGGGGAGAAGAGTTTACGTGAACTTGACTTAAATATTCATCTATACTTCACATTAAACTATGGAACAGCTTAGGAACACTTAATATATAGTGCACAAAAACTTTATGGTGCTTTATAATGTTTTTGTGCCTTTCGTGGGGCTTAACAATAACACCGCATAGTATACGCACAATATCGGATTTGGATCGGTCTAATCTGACCGATACCCGATCCGGCAGAAAATGGCAGTATCAGAGCCGATACCGATACTGAGTATCGGATCGATGCATCCCTAGGTAAAACTGTTTTGCTGTCGCACTTTGTATATATAAAAAATAAATAAACAAATAAAAAAACCATACCACCCATCCCCAGCAGGCAAAAAGCGCTTATAAAATGAAGGAATATCTTGGAGACATCTGATGCTGCTATTAAAAACTCACACAAGAAAGCAGAAGCAAAGCAAACTTTTGCGACAGGAAAAGAGAGAAAGCAAAGAAATTAAATCGCCTGAAGATGCAGACAGAAGGCCACACACAAAGTGGTCTTGTTCATAACAGTGTTCATCACATGAGGTTCAAGAGACTGTTCAGCGTCAACACTCCAGGCCGGCTGGATCACACAGGCTGCATCATATGACCCCGCCTCCATGACTTTACAGTCCGGACCTCCTCCTCCTCTTCGCATCGGTTCCCAAGTGCTCTCTGAAGACTCATGGCAGGCCTGTGTTTATGTTTCGGGTCCTCTTCACTCACATCCTCCTCATAAATACAATTATTGCTGGTTTGACCTTCGGGGTCAGAGATTTTTTTTCTCATGAAACCCACTGCAGCTGTTGAATTAGGGTTCCTTTTCTCAGCTGTTCCTGGAGCATGTTTCCATTTATGATGATATGTAATCATTGCCACGCTATGAAGTTCAAATGGGAGAGGACACCAGGCTATTCAACTTAGAGATAAACTCAATTTATTGAGGGATGGATTCAACTGATGTCCAAGAAGAGAACTGCACCTATGAAGACTGCCTGTGACTTTATTATAAAGGTTGAAAAATTGTTTCAGCTGCCAAATAAACAAGCACCAAGTTTCAAGAGCTATAGTTCTAACTCTTACAGCTATTGCTCTCTAATAATAATAATAATAATAATAGTAGTAGGACATGGCAAGCATGCAATTCACAGGTAAACAACAAGCAAAATCTTTAGAGGACATTATTCTTGCATCTCTTCCTTGCAAAAGCTTTGCATTCATGATACTCTTCCAAAGAAGAACACATGGACTTCTTGCAAAAACTAAGGCTACGTTTACACGACAACGGTGTAGTCAAAAACAGAAAAGTTTTTCCCTTGCGTGTTTAAAAATCATCAGATTTTCATGCAAGTCCTGAAAGTTAACAAAGAGAACCCAATCAAACAAATGAGATGAAAATATATACTCTTGTCATTTATTTATTCAGGAAAATGATCCAATATTACATATCTGTGAGCAGCAAAAGTATGTGAATCTCTAGGATTAGCTGTTAATTTGAAGGTGAAATTAGAATCCATCTGTTCAGAGGTTCCACTGTTACCCTCCCCAGGAGTGGTCCACCAACAAAGAACACTCTAAAAGAAAGACATGTAAAAGTCCACTAGGTTTCAAAGGACTGCAGGCAAACTTCTAAGCAACTAAAGGCCTTTCTCACATTGGCTAATGTTAATGTTTATGAGCCCATCATCAGGAGAACGCTGAACAACCATGGTGTGCATGTCAGAGTTGCAATTGCTGCTCATCTGCAGTTTGCTAAAGATCATGGACAAGTCAAAGGAATACTGGAGAAATGTTTTGTGGATGGATGAGACCAAAATAGAACATTTTGGTTTAAATGAGCAGCGTTATGTTTGGAGAAAGAAAACACTGCATTCCAGCATAAGATCCTTATCCCATCTGTGAAACATGGTGGTGTTGGTGGTAGTATCATGGTTTGGGCCTGTTTTGCTACATCTGGTCCAGGATGGCTTGCCATCATTGATGGAACAATGAATTCTGAATTATACCAGCAAATTCTGAAGGAAAATGTCAGGACATCCGCCTGAATGACATGAGGGTGAGTAAATGATAACAAAACTGTATCTTTGGGTAAAACATTTCTTGTAAAAAAGTAATACACCTTCATTTGTTGTAATATAGACATAGAATAAACACATTTGGCAATTATCACAACCAACAAATGTGTTCTAAAAGGCTCATGGCTTGTGCAACATTATTGCAAGAGGCTGAAGAGATTCACCAAAACTTCCTGACAACCTCAAGTGTTTACACAAAAGAATCCTTGAAAACTCTTCCTTGGATTCACTCGTAAGCCATGTCTCATGCATGCATATTTTTGCTCTGTTGTATCAAGCATGCTTAACTTATGCTTAACGTTTTAAAGCAGCTATAATACCCGCTAAATCTAGAAAGTAGTGATGTTTGTCAAGAGATCATTAAACGGCTATGACTAGTTGCAGAGGAAGTGTATAATCTGAATGTCTAAAAAATAGATATTGCTTTGCGACTGGTTTGATTTCCAGACTCACTCTCAGTGTCATAATCAAGGACACCCTGCTTTTGACAATCACATTCAACTCTAACATCTCATAGCAGTCAATTAAAGTGATTTAAGAGCACTGGGCCTTTATTTGAAGATCATATAGGATCCTGGGATACTTAAGGGAGGGGTAATTTAGAAACCATCATATTGCTATCAACCCCATATGAGTTTTCTACCGTGAGGCACACAAAAGAGATATTATGCACTGACAGCCTTCCTCACTATATTTGTACATACTTTGAAAGTTAATGCGCCATTGTCTTCCTCTGAGCTCCACAGAAGAAAGTTACAGGCTTAGAAGGACATGATTGTGAGTAAATACTAGATTCGTCATTTTGGGGTGAACTATACCTTTAACTATGATGTCAGATCATGTTAGTCATTCATTCAATGGAAACGAATGGCCAAGATCAGTTCAGGCAGGCGGTTCACTATGCTTTGAAACCCAGCCTGAGTGAGACTAATTCAAGTAAACACACAAACACTTACCGCTCTCCATCTCATTGCCCTTGTTCTTGGCGGTGGGCGCGTTGCCCATGATTGCAGGCCAGGTATAACAGATCGAAATCGACTTTTTCTTTACGCCAACTGTCTTCAGACTCCGTCCCCTTTTCTGCTCATACGATTTCTGCGTCCGTTGCACTAGCTATGTCTGGTCATAACTCGATGGATCACAGTATGCTGTCAGATAACATACAGTCTGGAGGTTGATCGTAGCTGGTTAGTTGGTTAGCTAGCTAGCGAGCGAGCGCTAGCTAGCTAACAGTAGCTGTCTGGTTGCAGTGCTTCGGGTTCGGTAATGTCTCTCGGCTCTCCTGGGTCGGCTCGGGTCCGTTGAAATAGCACTAAGAGCCCGTCTTCTTCTCTCGTTCCTCTTCCTCGCTCTGCTAACCCTCAGCGAGGCCCTCGACTTTCCTCTCGAGCGCCACAAGCCCTTGTTTTCAGCCTCCGTGCGCGATTCCTGTCGCTGCACGCCGACTTGGCCGTACCTTTTCGGTAGCCTGGTCGTTTGCTCGTTTATGTTGATAAAGCAATTCGGTCGTGTGCACTATGTAGTTCGCATAATTCGACAGTCAGACCCCTTCCATTAATCCCCTATCCACAGCTACAGGGAACTCCTGCTTCAGCGAGACCTACGCGATGCCCATTGGCCGTTATGCTTGTGACGCGCTAGCGCAGTGCGCCGCTGATTGGATAAGAGCTCAGCAATCCAATGCAGGGTGAGCGATGATTGGCCAACTGATATCTGTCTGTAGGATTTTATCCCACCCCCGCAAATTGACAAATAACGTAATCTATTTTCATTTCATTAACACGGGTTTCTCTGTCCGCTTTCCGTCTTTGTAAACGGGCGCGGTCTTTTGCCTTCTCAATCCAGAATCGGTTTCATTCACAATCCTTTGGTGATCCTCTGCGGTGTGTTTGTTAGCGAAATGGCCGCGCAAGCCCCTCCCGCGAGACTAATCCGTGATGGGCTGCATGACGTCAAGGCGGTCTATTTTTAGAAAGTTGGTCAGAATTTGAAAACGCGAACACCTTACGTCTATGGAATATTAAAACGGGGTCTGTCTTGTGCAAAACAAGCACGCCGAGGTCATATGCGCAGGTAAATGCATTGCATTTCGGCAACGAATGCGCGCGCTAGGATCGTGCAGGAAACGGAAAACGAGTCCCAAGTACCAGCCAACGCGGTTTCGTGATGCACGTGAGCAGGTTGCATGATTTACTGTGCATAGCAACCGCAAATGCATTAATAATGCCGTGCAATAACATAAAGAGAAGCAAAACCCACAACGTGACACTGATGCTAATTAAACACCGATTTAAAAAAAACACTACTTTGAGATTGTCACATATGCTGCAATAGTTGTTGCCAAGCAACAAGCAAGCGGCTTGTGTCACTCCAAACATGGTGTGCTCCTGCATAATGCAACAACTTTTTTATGAATGAAAAGGCTGCACAGCTGCAGCCACTCTGTGCACAAGGCAAATCAAAGTAAAACAACTTCAATGACTTATCACGTAACAAAACATTTATTTAATTGAGAACTAGCATACAAAAAGACAGCGATATATATATATATATATATATACACAATATAATACAGTCCCACATACAAAAATATTGTCCGCTGCAACCTTTTACAAAATGACTGCTGATTGTGTCTGTTAAATGAATTATGCATCTGACATCTTATCTGCTGAGCTGATCTTCCATTCCTTCGGTTTGAGGAAGGATCTGTTTTGGATCAAAAGTTCAAAATGCAGCACATCCTAATACCTAAATCATGTCTTAGATTCATGACTCATCAGCTCTCCATTCATGTTTCAAACTGAAAAGCAAGCATGTTTATTGCATACTGGAGGATTTGCCATATGCTGCACAACACCACTGATTTGTTTCAAATACATTTGGCAACTGTATCAAAATTAGATAAATTTTTTTTTTTTTCCTGATGTGTTTGAATAATCCCGCCTCTCCTCCACAGTGTCCAGATTGACCTGAGCTCACGGATGAGCCTTGAGATGTGAGGATTATTCACAGGAGCCTGCGTCACTACAAACAGTCCATGGAGTTGTCCGGCACCAGGCCGAGTGGAGGTGCTTTTCCCGGAGTGCAGGATGGGGGCAGCATGGTGTTGGGTGCAGGGTCCACGTTCTCGGAATCCTCCATTTTCTCAGCACATCCCTCCCAGTTGATGTGAAATCTGGTTACACGTGGGTTGGAAGCCAGAATGTTCCTCTGGAGCTGAAAGCAAGCAGATAAAAGGTCTTTGAATACACACTTTAATTTTACAGGGATGCAAAGTCATCAGGGATGAAATGGATGACGATAATACAACACCCCCAAGGGAACTTTTGTAAAATATCATCTTCAAAATGTTTAGTTACAATCAATTTTAGCATGTTGTCTCAGGCCACATTCACACTTTTGCTTTAATGGAACCCATTCAATATTTATGAAAGCTTGTTTCCGCCACAAAATAGCAAAGATCAAGTTAATTGCGACTTTTTATCTGACATTTTTCATGCAATTCTGAGATAAAAGTTAGAAATGTGAGAAACATACAATTGCAAGACAAGTTAGAATTGTGAGATAAAAAGTCACAATTACCTTTTTTATTTATTTATTTATTTATTTTATTCTGTGGTGGAAATTTAACTATAAAATAAAAAATAAACAATATTATTATTGTTATTATTTTTTTTATTTTATTACATTTTATAAATTAAATCGATAAAGAATAAAAATAAAAAAACTCAAACACACTGTTGTTTTCAATGGAACTCATTCAATATGACAATACAATAATAATAATAATGATAATTATTATATTGTAGTAATATTAATATTGAATTACATAAATTAAACCAATAATGAAATATATTACTATAGTAATAATACCTTTATTAGCACTGTGAGTTACGGTGACCCTCATAATACTCCACACCTTTTTTTACAACAATTTTTTATCAGAATTCAGGGCTCGACATTAATCTTTGACATGTGCTTGTCCTTCTGACAATTAAATCAGTCATTCACTTGTCCGGGGGGAAAAATGTAAATGTATTTCATTCTGAAACAATGGTTTCATCAGTGCTCTATCAGGTCTTACTTTAACCCTTAAACATTTTGGGGGCACCTGACACGCCTGCGCTTTTCTTTGTTTTTTCAGACTTATTCTAGCAGTCAGCATCAAGTTTCATATATCATTATAAACAAAAGAACTTGAAGTTTCAGTCTAGCTAATTTAAAGTCCCAATTTTCTTTTTGTTTTCTCTAAGAATGAATGAATTTCCAGAATTTTGAGAAAAACACAAGCAACAATTGTATCTGGGTGTTTTACACTTCCAAATAAAATTGTCTACATATAACATTCCCCAATCAAGTTATAGCCATTTATCACAATATTGTTATAGGCGCTTTTAAGTGAAAAACAGGTCCATTTAGTGTACTAACAATATAGATGTGTCCAAAAATGTTTAGGGAGTAAAGAAAATGGAATCAGTGTTACATAATAACAAAACCGAAAATTTTCAGAGAAATATTTTCAAGCTCAGTATGAACAACAAACACAAACCGTGCAGCTATTTAGTGAAAACAATTGCACAAATTGTCTTCTGCAACAAAAATACAAACAGTGCAAATTATTCACAAACTACACACAAAATCAGTGAGAAATTTACAGAGTGCAACAGAAAAAAATTGTGCAAATTATCATGATAATTTCTTATTAATTATCATTAATAAGAATTATTTACATAATATAAATGGATCGATCCGCTGGCTGTACTCTGCCTCGGAATCGATTTTACAGAGACATTAGCGACACTAATATCTAAATTACAGTGCTTTACCCAATATGTACCACTGTTTCATCCTTGTTTTTGGTTTGTTTTAATGTCGAAGTACTTTATCGTGTGTTTTTATGTGCTTTTGCAGAGTTCTCTCATGCAAATGTGTTATTTTGTGTTTGTTTTCATGCATGCATGACAGACTTTACTTTCACTTTGCGTTTGTTCAAATGTCCAAAGAAACAAGCTAGTTGGTGGTTCAAAAGACCAAAACCTATGTTTATTGGTTGAATATGGGACAGTTTTAACCAATCTGGGCACGGAGGTGGGACTAAGCGTCAACAATCATTCCTGTTTGGCTCAGAGGAACGAAATGCATTGGTTTCTTCTGACGAATCAACGTTGTCAAAATGCGATGACGTAATCACGTACACTACAGAGCCTCTGAATATGCAAATGAGACAAATGTGATACCTCCGAAAAGCGGAGAAACTCTGCTTTACAACACTTTTTCAAGCATTCATATAGGACTAACTGTTCACAAGTTATTAATCATTTAAGAGCAATAGTTATTTGTAGCCGCGGGCGGCTGTCTCGGTCTTTGAGGGTTAATGAGCATATTTGTGATAGTTGTCTTAAATTGATTTTACACAGAAACACAGAAGCTGCTTCAAAAGTGCCATTTAGATGTATTTATTCTCAGACTGTTTAATGAAGACAAGAGGTTCCATAAATGCATTTACACAGTAAAACTGCAAATGCATAAATGTTGGAAAAATACAATGATACTTTTAAATATGAAACCAAACCACCAGTAGGTGGCGGACTTTCACTTTGCGTTTGTTCAAATGTCCAAAGAAACAAGCTAGTTGGTGGTTCAAAAGACCAAAACCTATGTTTATTGGTTGAATATGGGACAGTTTTAACCAATCTGGGCACGGAGGTGGGACTAAGCGTCAACAATCATTCCTGTTTGGCTCAGAGGAACGACATGTATTGGTTTCTTCTGACGAATCAACGTTGTCAAAATGCGATGACGTAATCACGTACACTACAGAGCCTCTGAATATGCAAATGAGACAAATGTGATACCTCCGAAAAGCGGAGAAACTCTGCTTTACAACACTTTTTCAAGCATTCATATAGGACTAACTGTTCACAAGTTATTAATCATTTAAGAGCAATAGTTATTTGTAGCCGCGGGCGGCTGTCTCGGTCTTTGAGGGTTAATGAGCATATTTGTGATAGTTGTCTTAAATTGATTTTACACAGAAACACAGAAGCTGCTTCAAAAGTGCCATTTAGATGTATTTTTTCTCAGACTGTTTAATGAAGACAAGAGGTTCCATAAATGCATTTACACACTAAACTGCAAATGCATAAATGTTGGAAAAATACAATGATACTTTTAAATATGAAACCAAACCACCAGTAGGTGGCGGCAAGTCACTGTCTTAATTAGTGAGTCATTGATTCAACCGATTCGTTCAAACGGCTGATTCATTCAATAAGTCTTTATGAATGGCTGAAATGTATCATGGTCTGTGCTGAATCGCGCATATGATCCGCTCAGTGCTATCATGTCTCTGGACAGGAGCACTCTGTACGTACTGCAGCGGTTCACGTGACAACACGAAACCAGACTTCCTTCGTCCCCATGGAAAGCATATTTACACCGTCTGAATCGTTCCCTATCCCCTATATAGTGCACTACGTGCCATTCACCATTCAGAAAATGCTAAGTCTGTGAACAAGTGACCAATTTCAACCGCAGCTTCAGCGTTTATTTATAGTGAAGGGGGCGGGATGCTTCGGATTCTAGAGAGCATTTGATTGGACAGAAAGTTGGATGAGAAGCTGAAGTGCAGGGTCATCAATATCGTAGATCCATATTGGCGGCAGTGAGAGACTGTCATTTTTGAATGCTTTTATCTTCTAAACACAAATTTTGTCATTGTTTTGGAGCACACTAGCTTATAGAAAACCTTCAATTTTGATTTCATGGGGACTTTAATTTCACGGAGTGTAAGAATCATGGTGACATACCTGTCCATAGTCAGGTTTGAGGGGCGGGTTCTCACGAAGCTCAGTGTCCGTGTACTCATTGTTAACATAGTAGCCGATGCGTATAAACTCCTGTCCTCTGTATGTGCATGTGATCAGAACAACAGTGACACCCACAGCATCACTCTCGGGTATTAGGCCAGTGTTTGGAGCGTCCGCCTGTTGCACAAAAGACAAAGATACCATAACAGAAATGAATGAGTGAAAGGAAAGTATTACTTAGAATACGTGCATGACTCTAACTGGGTGTAACTGCAGGATAAGTACACTTATTGACTTTGACTTGGGTACATTAAATACAGAACAACATTACAGGAATAGTTCACCTATAAAGGAACCACACTCGTGTAGTTTCAAATGCACAACACAAAAAAATGTTCACTCCTGTTCTGCTAGCTAAACCTACTTTTGTGCTGCATAGATGACTCGAATACAGGACTTACAACTTTCTGCTGCTGTGTGAATGTGGCCATATTAGAGTGACCATGTAATTTAATAAATAACAATCTCAATAATAGTTGCGGTGAGACTGTGGCTATAAAAGTACTGATGAAGTGCAAAAAAAGTTTTTTAAGTTACATTAAACAGACGCAACACTTTGAAAAAGGCTCATTTATACCCTATTTGTGTGTGGTTTTTTTAACGAAGTAAACATTGTTGATAATGATAATCCGTGTTATGAACTCACCTGAAACACAAACATATGTCGGCCTGCAGGAACTGGACCAACCAGGACAGAGTCAAGAGTTTGATCATACTCTTCACTTTCCGCTGAGCCCACGTAAATAATCTTCCATTCGAGATCTATAACACAGAAAACTATTTTATTCAAAAGATCAGATTTTCCTGTATAATGTGTAATTACAATCAACTATTCGGAAAAAAAAACTATAACACACACACTACTGACCAAAAGTTTGGAATAATTAACCATTTTTAATGTTTTTGAAAGAGGTCTCTTTATTGATGTTTTTTGCAGCTTAATATGTTTGTGGAAACCATAATACACTACCATGCAGTGCACACGGTAAGTCCGATTTTTAAAAAATAAGGACATTTATATTTTTATTCAGCAAGGACGCGTTAAATTAAATTGCATATAACTGACATGTATTATGTTAAAGAAATGCTGTTCTTTTTAACTTTCCATTTAAAGAATCCTTTAAAAATATTCTGATTTCCAAAAAATATATATTAAGCAGCAAAACATTTCTTGAGCAGCAGATCCGCATATTAGAATGATTTCTGAAGGATCATGTGACACTGAAGACTGGAGTAATGATGCTGAAAATCCAGCTTTTGCATCACGTAATGTTGAACAAATTACATTTTAAAATCTATTCAAACTGAAAACACTTATTTTAGATTGTAACACTATTTCACTAAATTACGGTTTTTACTGTATTTTTGATTATAAGTTTGGAATAATTAACCATTTTTAATGTTTTTGAAAGAGGTCTCTTTATTGATGTTTTTTGCAGCTTAATATGTTTGTGGAAACCATAATACACTACCATGCAGTGCACACGGTAAGTCCGATTTTTAAAAAATAAGGACATTTATATTTTTATTCAGCAAGGACGCGTTAAATTAAATTGCATATAACTGACATGTATTATGTTAAAGAAATGCTGTTCTTTTTAACTTTCCATTTAAAGAATCCTTTAAAAATATTCTGATTTCCAAAAAATATATATTAAGCAGCAAAACATTTCTTGAGCAGCAGATCCGCATATTAGAATGATTTCTGAAGGATCATGTGACACTGAAGACTAGAGAAATTATGCTGAAAATCCAGCTTTTGCATCACGTAATGTTGAACAAATTACATTTTAAAATCTATTCAAACTGAAAACACTTATTTTAGATTGTAACACTATTTCACTAAATTACGGTTTTTACTGTATTTTTGATTAAATAATAATGCATCCTTGGTTGCATGACTAGTAGTAGTGTATGATTTTGTTGCAATTAAAAGAGCAGATTTAACATTTTACATTTAATTTCCTAGTACTAGGGTGTCAAATGTAAGAGATGTGAAGTGTATTATTATACATTTATGTGCATTTCATCTGGATTTTTCGTTTATATTAGATAAGCTAAATCTATACTGTTGTTCAGAGATCATATGTAACAAAGTTTTACAGAAATATGAACGTTTCTATATGGCAACCCTGTAGCATAGTGGAATTAGAGTAATGCATTTGCTAATTTGCGAGGTTTTAATAAATAATACCATCGATATGTATTATTGCGGTTAGTTATTTGGAAAGATTTATCGTAATATAACAAACGCAATGTCCACGCATAACTAACAGATTTATGCGTCTTTTTCTTTCTTTCTTGGCAATACACACATCAACGATTAGTTGGGTTTAAATGAGAATAAAGGATAAGTTACAGCTCAGCTTCCTCCTCGCGCGCTTCAATCTCCCGCCAATCTGACGTCATCTGCAGGAGCTAGCGCGTTAGCTAGCAGGCTAACGAAGAACGAGAAAACCTCTCAAAAATTAATATCCACTTTAATACTCACCTTCGGGAAGATCCTCCATGCACTCAAATGTTACTTCGAATTGAAACGGGTTTCCAAACGGACTCGGGTTGTCCAGGACAGCTACATTTAGCACTTGCACTTTTGCCATTGCTCTAACCTTACTGCAGTATCAAGGAAATTGACACAATTCCCCCCCCCAAAAAACAATGCAAGACTAATAAATCGAGAACAAATTCAATTACTCAACAGACGTTTTCCAGTAAAACGTTTGAGGATTTGGCTTCACTTCTTAGCTTGCGAGCTATTAGTCCAATACCGCAGACTCTGCTGTTAAACCAGGGGAATAGAGAAGTCTAGGTTGCCTCTCCTCCCAAATTAAAAGGAAAAAGAATTCAAACTATGATCGAGAATAACGTGTAGACGTAAAACAGATGTTATTTCGCGAAACCCGTTACTTAAACTGACAAATACGAGCTGCGGTCAATGCGTTGTCTCCCGCCAGAGCTTTCAGATGGCTCCAGGAAGCGTCACGGAAAGCGGATTGGTTTGCGCGCTGATTGGTCAGTAGATCAAAGGTCCCGGATTCTGCGGTCGCTGATTGGTCAGTAGACCAAAGGTCCCGGATTCTGCGGTCGCTGATTGGACGACAGTGACAGCTGTTAAGAGGACGAGCCCTCCTCTGGGTTTGACCAGAGCCGCTGAGAAACAGTGCTGCGTTCAGCCCCGACAAAACGGTGCAAAACGTGTTTTAAACGGAAACGGTGGTGCGTTGAACACTCTGTTCTGAAGACGCAAGAGTTGCAGCTATGGCAGCTGAGAAGGCCATTCTTTGTGATCTTTTTGAAGAATTTCCGGAGCCTGATGAAATCAGTATAAATACGTGTTTAATACTGCAACATAGGCTCGATGTTACTGTCACTGCCCTTGCCCTCCAGAATAAAAGAGAACATCCCAATCAAATGAAGGGATTTGTGGAAACTGTGGTTCCTAATTATTGTGATCCAACATTTGCCTCGCATTTCAGGATGAAAAGACAAACATTTCAGGTGAAGGATAATCCACTTCTTACCTCCGAGACTGTGTTATGATCTATATGACCTTATTATTTTTATTGTGAGTATTAGGCTTATCATTATTGCTGATCACTGTTGTTGTGCTATGATATTGTAATATTGACCATTATATAATCAGAGGGGTATAGAAAAGTTTATGAAAGTGTCACTCCATAATACAATAGCTAAATATATAAATATGTATAGTATTTTTATGTTACATTAATCAGTATTTAGCACACCTTCCTATGGAAAGGATATGGACCAGAAGAGATTGCAATTACTAAATGATATTTAGACCGACTTAAAAAAGAAGTTCCAGATCTATAATTGTGCTCTTACTATTTTAGTTATTTTGCCTTTAATGTAAATAAACATGTGCAAACAATATACTTGCTCTTGTGAATTTATTTGGATGTTAATTACATTGTGGGAGCTGTCTCTTTAATACAGAGTGGTTTATATACATGTTGCTGCTGATTGGGCTGACATGTTTGTCACACCCACCAAACAAGAGAAAACGCATCTCAAACACCGTTGCACACCGTTTCCAGGAAACATGTCGTTCAACCCGGAAACCGTAGCAAAACGGTGCACACCGGTTTGAGCTTGAACTTGCCCCAGAGTTGCGACACGCTTTGATCATATTTGCCAAGTCCGCGTATTATACGCGACTTTGGCTTCTTTTTTTTGTAAAGTTGCGTGAAAAAAATCCCAGGTCGCGGGTTGCGGTTTTTTTGGGCTTATTTTAAAAAATATGGTTGCTTGTTTGGGAAATCTGACAAGCAACTTCGTTTCTTTATTTATGTTCGCCGTATTCTCCAGTGCATTGAATGACACTCTGTCTGCTCGCAGTTAATAGCCAACCAGTGCAATAATAAAAGTGCTGCAACGTAATTTGCCAAATATTCCGCCCCCCCATTGCAGAAAATCACGTTCAAAAAGAAGGCGCGTGCCGTGACGCTGTAATCCAAAGCGATGACAGAAGTAGACGTAGAATGACTGGGTGGTGTGGGATGACTTTCTTTTAGCCTATTTTTTAATTTTTACAATGTTTTTGTAATGTATTAATTATCACGGGCTGTAATAAAAAACAAGTAGTCCTATACTAATACTAAGAGTAAATATGGTTCGAATAGCCTATATTTTAGTAGGCTATAAATATGAGGCTCTGTTACAGCTCCCCTTTGAAGCTCTTGTGTTTTTCTCCTTTTCCATCTCTCCAATCCTATTCTGCACACAGGTGATTGGAGATGAATTGTATTCCCATTTTTGTTGCAGTTTGCTGATTTTTGTAAAATAGCTTCTGTTTTTGCTTTTCAGATAAAAGAGTGGTTTCAGTTTAATATGTTGCAGGATCATTTATTGGTAATAAATACTTGATAATAAATATTATTGATGATAATAAATCATAAAATAAATTGGGCTTGTTTTGGGCTTATTTGAGCAGCTTTTTTTTTTTTTTTGCGAGAGCTTATCTGTCTTGCGAGAGTTGGCATCATTGGTTCATGGAGCTCTCAATAGTTCCAAACAACTTGCTGTCAATATGTTTGAATGGGTTTAAGTAGGATAGACAGCACTATATTTGCAGCAATTTCTGGTGATTATTAACACATCATGTGCATTGATTGTGTTTTGATAACCACGCTGACTACGTATTACAATCGCATTTTATTCTGGGGAGTGATGAAGAGACAGCATTCATTTTTTTTCTAATATGCTTATTATTTATATTACAATTAACGTAGTATTTAGGGTTAAAATAGAGAAAATGTTTTTTAATTCCAGTGCAAAGAGGCAAATTAGAGACATTTGGTGGCCAGAAAAATAATATTCCTATGTAATGCCATGGTAGATGCCCGTATGGCTGTTTAATAAATATAGACATATATAACATATATTAATCTACCTCTACTCTTTTTTCTTTTTTTTAATTGAAGATATAACATTCACAGGGGATACAGTCATAGCAATAAATTACACACACAACCAGAATACAAAACAAATATATAAAGAATAATAAAAATGAAATAT
Source organism: Sinocyclocheilus grahami (assembly GCF_001515645.1). NCBI lineage: Eukaryota > Metazoa > Chordata > Actinopteri > Cypriniformes > Cyprinidae > Sinocyclocheilus > Sinocyclocheilus grahami. The sequence continues at coordinate 483,165 of NW_015505443.1, read as the reverse complement.
AAAGAACAAAGACAAAAATGAATCTACCTCTACTCTAGTTGCTGTAAAAAGTTTTACCGGTCATAATAGCTTATTTATTTATATTTATTTATTTTATGTTTTGCATTGTATATTTAGACATGATCAAACACTCAATGTTTATAAGTTTTGCTTTTTGTAAATGTTGAATTTAAAAAGATGAATTACTCACATCCCAGTATTATTTTATGACATTTGTGTAAGAAGACAATATAAGTGAATGTTAAAAAGGCCAGCAAATACTGAATGTAACCCAATAAAAAAAAAAAACGTTAAAAAAAACAAGGCAACCAACTCCATTCAGGGAAACTCTTTCTTGTATTCCTTTAATGGGCAGTCTTCACTGAAACTCATTCAACTTCCTACAGGGAGAGAAAGATTGCAGAAAGACTAAAAACTTAAAAATATGACAACTAGCATCTAGTTATGATCGCTATTAAGGTGTTTCTCACGTTATCTAACAGCAAATATAGCATAATTGCCTATATCTAAAACTAAACATTAACTATAACGCGTTTCATAAAGTGCAACTACTGGCCAGATTTCTGAGAGGTAAACTAATGCGTTAAAATGCCAAAAACTGCTGTAATTTTCGAAACTTTCTGGCGAGTGTGCTTGAGAAGCACTGAAATGAATGGGCTTCAATACGGTTGTTTGGAACTATTGGCTGCTCCATGACATGCTTTACTTCTGCATTCCTCAGTACCCATGGAAGCCTATGGGAGTGTCGCAACTCTGTTCCTCAATGGCTCTGGGTTTGACTAGCTGCATCATGCATCATCTTTCATTGCTAAAGCTGGCTATGAAATTTATAGTTCATATTATGTTTAGAATTATTAAAAACCAAAGGTGAAAACTGGTAACTGGATAAATAGTAGTAACGAAGCCTATTGCCTAGAAAAAAGAAAACCAGTTGCTGAGTCTTTCACACGCATATGAACCTGCTACCTTATTAGTTGTTGTTGTTGTTATTTTTTACTGTGAATTAAATTTGAATCGTGAAAGATTCCAGAAGGATCGGTGGCCATCTGTGTCTGTATCAAGTAGGCTAATGAAATCTCTTTTATTAGAGAGGCTGTGAAATATTAGGTCAAATTGAGATGAAGATGAAACAGATAACAGTTAAAGGGTCAGGAAACCCCAGACTACTTTTTCTGAGATTTTAGCAGAGGTGTTTGTGTTGCACATCATAGAAGACAATGTTAGCATCCGAGAATTTTAACTGTTGGAGAAAACAGGTTAATTTGAAGCTTTTTTGACCTATTTTCATCTTCCGGGTTTAAAATCTACATCGTGTTGACGTCACAATTTGTGACGTGGCAATGGACTAATAGTACATCGATGACGCGTCGGTGTCTATTAAATTATTCATGAGACTGCGTGTTCTTATCCTATGAGAAGAGGCTTCGCTTAATTATTCACAACAGCATGTGTTGATTTGCTACACTCTTAAAAATAAAGGTGCTTCAAAAGGTTCTTCAAGCGATGCCACAGAAGAACCATTTTTGGTTCCACAAAGAACCATTCAGTCATAGGTTCTTTAAAGAACCATCTCTTTATTACGTTTTTATAATCTGAAGAACCTTCTTTCGCCCCAAAGAACCTTTTGTGAAACAGAAAGGTTCTTCAGATGTTAAAGGTTCTTTATGGAACCATTTAGACAAAAAGGTTCTTCTATGGCATCGTGAAGCACCTTTATTTTTAAGAGTGTATGACAGACGTTTCAGACTGTGAGATGACATCGCGCACATTAACTGAGAGAAAGGTTCATGGATTGAAGAAGAGTGTTTGTTTTTACAGCTCTGTGACACAACCCGTCAAAAGGCTTATATAAACGCCACAGAATAAGCCTTAAAAGTTCTCAGAGGTGCAACTGCGCGTTCATATACAGTATATGTTTTCGATGCAGAGTGCAAATGGCTGTGCATTTATTTGTGTTTTTAACTCGATGGGAGCGAAATGAAACTGCCTGAACACGAAGCTGTGTGTGTTGTCTTTCTCCCCTCTTCCCCTCCGCTCGAGAAGGGTCTGGCTGCAGCCTCGCACTTGCACTCTCAGACTTGCACTCTCAGACACTTGCGCTTCCACTAGCGACGCCACTTGCAGGCTTTATTTTTTATTTTGTTCTATTTTTTATTACTTTTTGTTTGAATCTCTCAACGTTTTACAACAGTAGCCAGGTGGCGAAGACAAGAAAAAAGAAAGTAAATTACGAAGTCACTTGCAATCGCCACTTGCACTCTCCGCTACCTGCGACGTCACTTGCAATCGACACAAATCGTGCGTGTTGCCAATGGAGACAAGACGCTGTGGTGGTGATTAAACGATTTAAACTAATTTAGTACCGTAACCTACAGGGTCCTGCAAGAAAAAGACAAGACCCGCAAATCCGTGGCCACAGAACTGCAGAATATGAATGCAATGCACAAAGTTTCTCGTTAAGCGTTTTCCTCCTGTAAAAAAACATAAACACTTAACATGGCTTAATGTATTAAGATGCTATTAAAATATCAAATTAAATATACAATTTATTAATATAATGAATATGTATATAGTATTTTCCTCCCATACCGCAAAACGTACGTGGCATAATGGACTAAAAAGGCCAAACTCAATATGCTCCTCTACATTATTAATATACATAACTAATATACAGGCAAGCAGGTGAGCCTAGAATAAATGCAACACGCACAGTTTCGCGTTAAGCGTTTTTCCATATAGAATAAA
>NW_015505443.1:478638-479742 GCF_001515645.1 Sinocyclocheilus grahami | reverse complement strand
ATCTCTTTATTACGTTTTTATAATCTGAAGAACCTTCTTTCGCCCCAAAGAACCTTTTGTGAAACAGAAAGGTTCTTCAGATGTTAAAGGTTCTTTATGGAACCATTTAGACAAAAAGGTTCTTCTATGGCATCGTGAAGCACCTTTATTTTTAAGAGTGTATGACAGACGTTTCAGACTGTGAGATGACATCGCGCACATTAACTGAGAGAAAGGTTCATGGATTGAAGAAGAGTGTTTGTTTTTACAGCTCTGTGACACAACCCGTCAAAAGGCTTATATAAACGCCACAGAATAAGCCTTAAAAGTTCTCAGAGGTGCAACTGCGCGTTCATATACAGTATATGTTTTCGATGCAGAGTGCAAATGGCTGTGCATTTATTTGTGTTTTTAACTCGATGGGAGCGAAATGAAACTGCCTGAACACGAAGCTGTGTGTGTTGTCTTTCTCCCCTCTTCCCCTCCGCTCGAGAAGGGTCTGGCTGCAGCCTCGCACTTGCACTCTCAGACTTGCACTCTCAGACACTTGCGCTTCCACTAGCGACGCCCCTTGCAGGCTTTATTTTTTATTTTGTTCTATTTTTTATTACTTTTTGTTTGAATCTCTCAACGTTTTACAACAGTAGCCAGGTGGCGAAGACAAGAAAAAAGAAAGTAAATTACGAAGTCACTTGCAATCGCCACTTGCACTCTCCGCTACCTGCGACGTCACTTGCAATCGACACAAATCGTGCGTGTTGCCAATGGAGACAAGACGCTGTGGTGGTGATTAAACGATTTAAACTAATTTAGTACCGTAACCTACAGGGTCCTGCAAGAAAAAGACAAGACCCGCAAATCCGTGGCCACAGAACTGCAGAATATGAATGCAATGCACAAAGTTTCTCGTTAAGCGTTTTCCTCCTGTAAAAAAACATAAACACTTAACATGGCTTAATGTATTAAGATGCTATTAAAATATCAAATTAAATATACAATTTATTAATATAATGAATATGTATATAGTATTTTCCTCCCATACCACAAAACGTACGTGGAATAATGTGGCATAATGGACTAAAAAGGCCAAACTCAATATGCTCCTCTACATTATTAATATACATA
>NW_015505443.1:469512-477615 GCF_001515645.1 Sinocyclocheilus grahami | reverse complement strand
TTAAGTGTTTATGTTTTTCTACAGGAGGAAAACGCTGAGAGACTTTGCGCATGCGTTCATATTCTGCTGTTCTGTAGCCACGGATTTGCGGGTCTTGTCTTTTTCTTGCAGGACCCTGTATGTTATAGTACTAAATTTGTTTTAATCGTTTAATCACTACCACAGCGTCTTGTCTCCATTGGCAACACGCACGATTTGTGTCGATTGCAAGTGACGTCGCAATTTAGTTTCTTTTTTCTTGTCTTCACCACCTGGCTACTGTTGTAAAATGTTGAGAGATTCAAACAAAAAGTGATCAATAAATAGAACAAAATAAAAAAAATAAAAGATTGCAAGTGACGTCGCTAGCGGAAGCGCAAGTGTCTGAGAGTGCAAGTCTGAGAGTGCAAGTGCAAGGCTGCAGCTAGACCCTCTTAGTCCGCTCCTCTGCGCACCGCGCCCACTTTAAAAAATTTTTTTTTAGCATCTTTTAAAACTGTGGTGAGAATTAACCAGTGCTGAAACAGGGGGTTTCATGACCCTTTAAAGAATAATAATTGAATATTACTACGCAAAAATACGTTTAAAATTATGTTTTTTTTTCACCACATTTTACATGTCGTTTGCGATCATGATATTTCAGAGGCTATACTTGTGAAACACTTTCTGCATTTTATGTATGCAAATAAAATTTATTTTTAGATGCCTATTATTATTATTGCTGTTGTTGTTGTAAATTTTTTATTATATTGTCTTATTTAGTATTATATTATGTTATGTTATATTCATTGTTGTTGTAATTTTTACTGTCTCAATGGGCAAGTTTGTTGTACATTTTTAATTATATTGTCTTATTTATTATATTATATTATATTCATTGTTGTTGTCATACTTTTTATTGTCTCAGTGGGCAAGTTTGTACATTTTTTATTATATTGTCTTATTTATTATATTATATTATGTTCATTGTTGTTGTCATACTTTTTATTGTCTCAGTGGGCAAGTTTGTACATTTTTTATTATATTGTCTTATTTATTATATTATATTATATTATATTCATTGTTGTTGTCATACTTTTTACTGTTTAAATGGGAAAGTTTGTTGTACATATTTAATTTTATTGTCTTACTTATTATATTATATTCATTGTTGTTGTCGTACTTTTTATTGTCTCAATGGGCAAGTTTGTTGTACATATTTAATTGTATTGTCTTATTCGTTATATTATATTATATTCATTGTTGTTGTCATACTTTTTACTGTTTAAATGGGAAAGTTTGTTGTACATTTATAATTGTATTGTCTTATTTATTATATTATATTATATTCATTGTTGTTGTCATACTTTTTACTGTCTCAATGGGCAAGTTTGTACATTTTTAATTATATTGTCTTATTTATTATAATATATTCATTGTTGTTGTCGTACTTTTTACTGTCTCAATGGGCAAGTTTAATGCTAATTTCCTTTTTTCTGTGTGTGGATCGTCAAAGAAACAACAGTCAAGAAGTGGTTAATAATTTTCCTAAAAGTACAGGAGGAAAGGGATTAACAGAACTGTGGTATGTCAAGAATTTTTTTCTTGTAAGATTAAAAGTTGATTCGCTACCACTGGAGGTCGCGACACTAAAAGAGCATTTCAAACCGATGGTATTGATAAGAAAGAGAGCGATAGTGTATGTTATTTAAATCCCTTTCAACTTTAATGACAGCTAAAAATAGCTTCGACTTAAAACCTCAAATCAGTGAGATGCAAACCATTTGGCATCCGTGAAATATTCAAATGAGCAAGAACACAAAGATGAAATCAGTGATGCTGTGAGTCGGTGAAGTCATTGCGCGACAGCGCGCGTCGCTTCAGTGCGCAGGTGGATGTCTGCGCACAATAGCGCGACTGTCTCGCGCCACAGGTACTAGCTGGACTCAGGTGTTGTAACACGACACTGAACCATGTGATCAACGATGAGAATTTAGGAAGAAGAAAAAAAAAAAACAGCTCGAGCATTCACTCAACACACTAGTAAATACCAACCACACAAGACCACCATTGATAGCAGGGCAGGATCTCGAAGGACAATGTATTATTATTATTATGAGCAGGACGCCGGAGAGTCGAGCTAGTTTCGGTTTAAATACTTCATGTCACCGGTAAGGTGAGGCGGAAGCGGGCTACGGTCAGATCTATTGGATATATAGTCTACATATATTCGTCGGGAAACATCGTGGATTATGAAGGTGGACACACAGGTATGAGTTTGTTTATGTGGCTAGTATGGATGAATGTTTCCTTAACAACACAAATAAGAGGAAGGAATGTGCATGTTGTAGACTGGATAAAGGTTACGGGTTGAGAAATGAAAAATACAAGTTTACACAGGAATAAACATCAAGGCCTAATGGAATGAATCAGTGCATTTGTATATATATATATCCTATTAATCCCAAATTTAATTTAGGAGATCATAAACAAAAAGATTAGCAAGCTAAATGATCTGGTTCCCTAGTTAGTCACGTATTATAGTTACTGTAACTGATTTTGTTTGTTGCAAACAGTACGAACAATCAAATTTGCAAAGCAACTTCAGATCCTAACAGACGTTTCTACTCTTCTTTTGCAGCTTGCTAGAGACAGATAGGACTGTTTTTATTCTTTGATCTCGGACATGATTTATTGATCACCTCTACCCGGAGCATCAGCCCCTTCTTGGTTGAAGGTAGGGGTGCAGATTGACTCCATCCTGGAGATGATACGGCAGGTTGGGCTATTGGAAGGGAGTTTTCTGCTGCTGCTTCTCAGGAATGTTTCGGCCCAGGGTGAGTCACTCGCTCCACCTCTGCAGTCATGTCCGAAACTGAACTTTGAGAGTATCCGGACTATTAATTACTGTTAAAGCTCACACTTAAACAGCTCAGTGGAGTTGCATCAGATTAATCTGAACACAAGAGCCACACTCCTCTAACTTGTACTAAGTTAGTACTTGAGCAGACAAGCTCAAGCATGTCGGTTTCTTGCAGAAACATTTAAGGTATTGTTGCGAGGTTGTAAAATGGTACAAAAAGTTTGAGAAGTGTGTAATCATAAACCATCAATCTCATAAAACCTGCCCAGACCATATTTCACCATGAATATCACAAGAAAGGTGTAAGAAACTATATTTTCTTTACATATATATATATATATATATTACTAGCATATTGGCTGTTTATTAGTACTTATAAAGCACATGCTTTATTCTGCATGACTATATTTTAGATCCCTTACTCCTATTCCATACCTCAACTTAACAACTACTTTACTAACTACTGTAAAAAAAAAAATCTGTGACATTTACGGTAAAATACCGGCAGCTGTTGTTGCCAGAACTTCACCGTAAAAAATATGGTAGCAACATTTTAGGTTTTACAGACTTAACTTAAATTCACAATAAAATACCGTATTTCATTAACTGATGTAATGTTAATAAACCAACATATTGAAGTGTTAATATCTGTTTCGAATCATTGAAATGCACTGATAACCACCAAAAACTGGTGGTGATGAGAAAGTCACACCAAAGCTCATCACAAACAGCTTTTCTACGAGCTGAGGAGGGTAGTTCTTATATGCTGACTTAAAGAAAATGAGAATTTGAGGCTTGGCCATAAAATAGGCGTCATTTTCTTTATAGAAAATACAATTTATTTGTATTTTTCTTCTAATTTTTAAGATAGAATATGTTTAGTGAGATTCATGAGTTGGGCTGTAAACAGCCATGCAAACAAGTTTCATGCTTCACGACTCAAGTTTCTTTCATTCTTTAAAGTTATCTTTGCACCTTTGCCCTTGAGGGATTATTTACTCCTGTAAATGATTAACATTTTTGTTTTTTTATGCATATCCTCCCACTCTCTCTCTTTCCCTTTTTCTCTCTCGATCTCTCTCTTCTATATATGTTTTTTTATGTGTGTTCTCATAGCATTTAAACATTACTTCTAATCATCAATTTGCAAGTGTAACATTTATTTTCACTCAAGTCAGTAGTTTGTACCATTATTTGTTCTGTGACCTTCAAATGCACATTATGGTTTGTCAAAGTGCAGTGATCATGTGTATCAAAACTTGAGATTTTACAAAATTGCCAAATTATGAGATTATTTGGGGTGAGAGGGATTTGTTGTTCCTTACAGAATTGAGGCTAAGTATAGGGCACCAGTTGATACTTTGCTTCATTATTATTAAACAAGGTGACGATGATAAGAATTTATAAATGCATATACAGTGAATATGATATCATCCAGTCATACAGTACTACATGATTAAAGACAATGTAATTACTTAATAAGTACAGTGGTTTTTTTTACTGTGTAGACATATTGCCTATTGAAACAGGAAGGGGCTACTGGTTGTATTATTATTTTTTTTTAATAGTCAATAGGCTATCCTTTAGTTTATATTTGTGAACTATTCATTGCTTTTTGCTTATATGGGGAGGGACATTGTCCCTGTAGACAAAAATTTGCATGTGAAAGATGAGTCATTAAATATTTTTGGCCAATTTTCCCAGAAGAATCTTAAAGAATGTATGCTAAAAGTGTAGTTTGTCAACTTTTAGGATTGCACTAGGATGTAGATGAACTTTAAGCTAACAGGCATCTCATTTGTATAGGTATATGTAAATTAAGATTGAACTTAGTCACTCTCAATTTTAGCCATTTCTTTTGTATTCAAAATCCATTAAAAAAGGAAGCTCTGAACATGTACTGAATGTTGGTGTTTCATAATATTGTTGTAAATCATTTAAACTGTGAGATTACACCATCACATTGCACATGTATCACACTTTACACCATTCGTCATGAAGAAAACGTCAAGTTCCTCTTTTATTAACATTTAGTTCTCATCTTTGTTTCTTTTTCTCAGAAATATATTAATAGTGAGCTCTGTGACATAGGTGTGCAGCATAGTGATGTGATTTGAAATGAAACTGACATACCTCAGATAAAATATTAAAGAACCAAAATATGCTACTTTGAGCTGCATCACTGTCATTAAAGAACCATGCAAGATTTGTGAGCCATAGGATGAGTACCAAAGTCATATTAAGAGTCTGCATCATCATTTCTGTTACGGAACTGCTCTGAGACTGAGTGAGGATCCAAATGCAGTTTGTATTAGGAAAGTCCAGAATCGAAATCAGACAGCAGGCAAGGGTCAACACACAGGCAATCAGTCCGACTAAACAACAAGGCAGAGAACACAGGCAAAAGGGTAATCCAGCACACAGGCTAAGATACATATAAACAGGAGAAACGCTCAGAGATGCAGTGTAACACTTATAAGACTTCACAAAGAATGACAAACTAAACCAGACTTATATAGGGTGAGCAGACAGGGTAAATGAGACACAGGTGCCACCAGTGAGTGGTGATGAGTCCGGGCAAAGGATTATGGGAAATTAAGTCTTTGATGGAGTGGTAGAAGTCTGGGATGGACAGCTAGAGTTCGTGACAATTCCAAATCTGTACAATTGGTTGTTATCTCATTGTAATGTTTTCTATTTGCAGGGGAAACGACCACAATGCCAAGTAACTCTACAACTCCCAGCCCAGTAAGTAGAGATTCTCCTGAGGTGTAGTTTTGTGTTTATTTCCTCTCTCCATATATTAGCCTGAAGTGCATCATCTGTCTAGAAATTAAAAGACATTTATTTCTCTTATTCGTATCTGATCAACTATTGGCCAATATACTCTTTGTTTGATCTTTAAGAATCAGAGTTTCCCAAAATTGAGAATAAGAAATTGAATCTGAAAACTTAAGGTAAACTAATAGGTTGGGAGATAAGTTGTTCTTCTTGGGATTAGTAATATTTTGTAAAATGTTTTGAAATAAGTTTCTTATATGTTCACCAAGGCTGCATGCTTTGATATTTGATCAAAATACAGTAACATTGTGAAATATTATTACAATTTAAAATAACTGTTTTCTATTTGAATATATTTTGAAATGTAATTTATTCCTGAGATGCAAAGCTGAATTTTCAGCATCATTACTCCAGTCTACAGTGTCACATGTTCCTTCAGAAATCAGTCTAATAAGCTGATTTTTCTGCTAAAGAAAAAAATTCTTATTAATATCAATGTTGAAAAAAGTAGCTGCTTATTATTTTTGTGAAAACACTTTTAAACAATTGTATGCATGCTTGGTGAATAAAATGATTAGTTTCTTTAAAAAAACCCAGAAATGATAAAAATCTTACTGACATTTATGTTTATGGGTAATTCATAATGATAAAAAAATACTGAACATATTATTAAAAACTGCACCAACAGCAGTTGGTGAAATTAAAAGAATGAATTTAGTTTAATTTCATTCCATTTTACTATATCCTCAAGTTGAAATGTTTACTGCATCCGGTAACACTTCTCACTTTTCGGTGTCCTTGTTACATGTTATTACTATAGTAATAACAGTAAATTATGCATAATTACATGCAACTAGCACTAAACCAGTCCCAACCCTATAGTAAGTACATGGTGTTAATTAATATTATTCAGCATTTAAACATATAATTACGCTGTAACAAGGACATCTTAAAATAAACTTTAACCCTGGATCTTGCTTGCTACCTCAATTTAAACTCTATTACAGTTCTGAATTGCCTTGGAATGAAAACATATCATAATATTTGATTTCTTTATGCGATCAAGTCAGTGTTTAATGCAGTTTAGCATCCTGTTGTACTGCTTCAGTTGATTAACATTCCTACTTTTCTTTGTCCAGGGCCCTAATATTGTGGCAATTGTGGTACCAACTGTGGTTCTGGGACTGCTGGCTATTTTGACAGCGGTTCTGTTGTTTCTGTTCTGCGTGGTGAAGAAGAAGAGACAAACGGAAGGGACGTATCGACCCAGCACAGAGGAGCAGTCAGGGGTGCGTAGTGTAGAGACGCCTGATGCTCTGAAACTACCCAAGGAGGAGAGACTGATTTGACACACTGGTTTATGACTAACCTACTGCACATGATAACAGTGACTCAATTCCAAAATGGTTAAACGGATAAACATTAACTAAGGAACGTTTCTGAAGGCACAAGGCACAAACTTAGCCCTATGTTTTGGCTAAACAAAGCGAGTCTGACTACTTGGAAGAAACTTGAAGGAACAGATTCTCTCTCCAAAAGGCAACATATTGATCGGCACGTGCAGCTCTCTAGCATTTTATGCCATTTTAGCCTGGTAGCTTTTCTCTGAATACTTCATTTTGTGTTGTGTTACCTGTTTTAATGGTTGCGTTACATATACAAATGCTGATGTTTTTATGTAGTGTTAAGATAAATTTAAAGGTGAAGCATGTAATTTCTGCACCCCTAGTGGCACAAAACAGAATTGCAGTTTGTTTGTTTTGCATTCAGAATGGGCCAGACTTAAAAGGGATCGTTCACCCAAAAATGAAAATTCTGTCATCATTTACTCACCATCAAGTTGTTCAAAACCTGTATGAGTTTCTTTCTTCTGTTGAGCAGAAAGATATTTAAAAAAATGTTGGTAACCAAACAAGTTGACAGTAGCCACTGACTTCCATAGTATGGGAAAAAAATACTATGGAAGTCAATGGCTACCATCAACTTTTTGATGACAAAATGATGACAAAATTTTCATTTTTGGGTGAACTATCACTTTAACGGCATCAGCTAACCAATGAAGTGAATTTGGGGGTGGGACTATCTGTTTGACTGAATAACGGAAGCTTGTTTAAAGGGGTCATATGATGCAATTTAAATTTTTCCTTTCTCTTTGGAGTGTTACAAGCTCTTGGTGCATAAAGAAGATCTGTAAAGTTGCAAATACTAAAGTCTCAAATCCAAAGAGATATTCTTTATAAAAGTTAAGAGTCAACCACGCCTACCTAAAACACCTCGTTCTAACACGCCCCCACATATCTGCATCACTATGTGGGAAGATTTGCATAACACCGCCCAAATGCTGATCTGTGCTGGTCGCTGAGGGAATACATCAACTTTCACCGTGGACAAAGCAGAGTCCAGCCCGGGGTCGTCACATGTGGTTGCCGCTCATTCGTCGCATCCACCGGGCGCGCCGTTCTCAACCCCGCCGCCTCAGCTCACTCTATCCCGGCCTCAGC
>NW_015505443.1:458741-469491 GCF_001515645.1 Sinocyclocheilus grahami | reverse complement strand
CTGATCCTGGGAGAGTAACGTTAGACTACAATGCCGGCAGTTCTGACTCACGTAAGTACGTTTTCATTTAAAGGATTTGCCACTGATGATTCAAACGCGAGTTTTGGGCAGTGTAGAGTAGCACTTGTTGTTTGTCATTTCTCCGATCACAAATGCAGATAGAGTTTTATGTTTACGTGGCGCTATGCAATGCAACGCAACGCGTAAAAAGACACGGCATCAACAGTATGGTGAGGGGCGTAACATTTCCGTCACACGCTTGAGGTATTCGGCCAATCACAACGCATTGGATAGCTGGCCAATCACAGCACACCTCGCTTTTTCAGACCGATGAGCTTTGTAAAAATCGACGCATTTCAGAAAGGCTGGGCAATAATGTACAGTATGTGGAAAATAATGTGTTTTTTGAACTTTAAACCGCATAAACACATTTCATTACACCAAATACACAAAATAATGTTCTTTTTAGCAGCATCATATAACCCCTTTAAATTAGTCATTATTTTAGCATTTCTGTTTCTTGGCACTAGATTATGCACACTACACCTTTAAATATTTATCCAAATCAATTTGCTCACAATATAAGATGTTCATGCTCTCATATATGTTTGTTGAAACCACTTCTCGAATTATTTCAATAGCTGTATTTGTCTCGATTTACCTCAGTAATGTTTTCTTACCTATATTATTTAATCTAATTAAAATTTTCCAGAAATTTGATCAGTGCAACAATGAATTCTACTTGGAATAATTTTTGATTCTTTTATCATTGCATGAATGTTTACACTCAAATATGTAATGCATTCTGTTTCACTGGAGTGCCTCTTCACATTTTAGCTTTTTAGAATCTGTTAAATTGTGCCGTTTATATTTAAAATAAGTCACAAAGGTCATGCTATATTGTGAATATAATCACTGCAAATGGGTTTTGTTAGGCACAACACTCACTTGTGCCTAGTCAATCTTCCCAGTGTACTGACATTTGTTATGACATCCGCTGTACAGAGCTACCATTAAAACGGAAGTTCAAAGACAAAATTGTAAAGATGGCTGCGCACTTGTTTCTTTGACGCATGGTCTATTTACCCATTGGGCATTATTTCTTTATACACAATAGTGGGTGCAGCTATTTTGTAGCGTGTCATCCGCTTACACTTATTTGAGCTGTACAAAACTGTCTGTTATTCTGCTCGATGTTGCAAGTTGGTATTTGTTATCACATTCTTTTATTATCTTAATTGTAGCGCAAACTAATTTACTGTTTACTGTTATTCTTCTAATTATTTGCCCAGCAGCTAATGAATCAGAATTCTTGCACATTGGCAGAAAATAGCTTACTTCTGCCTTGGAACTTAACCCCTTAACCCCAATCCACAAACATCTGTTGAAAATTTGTAGCTGGACAGGTGTAGGCTTCTTTGGAATTTTATGACATTACATACGTAAATGTCCTATGAGTGCTGACACTACAATAATATCTGGGTCTGCATGGAGGAGTATCTTTCTTAAGAAGCATAGTAGAGTAATTAGTCAGCATCACTTAAGGCTGTGTTTTACAGATTTTCTTGCCAAGAACATTGCAAGAGTTGAGGACTAGATCTAAGAAAAGCATGTTCAGCACGTTGTTTTCAGGAACACTGCTCTCTAGTGGTCTAGTTTGTCTTTCAGGCAGTTGTTGTATGCTGCCATTTTCTTTGGTTTAACAAAATACAATAGCAACAGTGACATACTGTGCATTTGAAAGAAAATATCAGGAAACTAATAATAAATTAATTTATGATCTCAATCTTTTTGACTTCAGGGCCCCAAACATTGACAAAGACAATATTCAAAGGCTTCGAAAACAGTTGCAATATATTAAATAAATAAATAATTAAATAATTATTTAAAAAATCTAATTCAAATATAACTTTTCAAGTTGTTTGTGATTTCTACCCGACGAAATATTTTAAAGCTTGACATAACTAGAAAAATGTATATTTATTCCCTCATATATCCAAGTTTTCCAAGACTGTGAGAACCATGGTTCATAAATAAAAATTAAAGTTGTTTAGGGAACAAATTTAAATAAGAAATATGTCAGCTCACATTTTGGTTTTCAGCTGTTTTAGCTCATTTTAAAGCTTGTTTTGTCTTATTTTAAATAATTAAGCCATCCTGTGTTCACCTGGTTGAGAACCACTAATGTTAATTAAAACATTCATAGCCTAACCAGGCCCGTAACCAGCTATGAGGCCACCGAGGTCCTCGCTAAATTTTTCATGTTCAAAAATAAAACGAGTTCTTTGAATGACTAATTTGCTGTTAAACTCCTCATATGGATGCCTGCATGACATGTATAATTCAGTTTAGACAGTTTGCATGAAATGTTTAGCGTCCGTGATATGAAAATGATCACTGCGAGACACTGGCGGAGTGAACGAGGCTTGAGAGAGTTGTGGGTGAGGGTGCAGCTATTATAAGCGTTTTTGGACTTGTCTTTTCCACTTAATTTAACACTTTAGAAAGTTAATAAAATAGAAAGGTGCAGTTTAGAGTCAGCGATATCTTTATCTTATCTTATTTGCAAAAGATTGGAAATAATTTCGGTTTATTTTTATTAATTTTTAGTTTTTTGTTTGTTTTAGTATCTGTATCTGGCAACACTGCATCGCCGGCACTTCAACTGAAAGCAATCAAAAAAGCCCATGGACATGTTTTTGCTGATACGACATTCGGTAAGGGAAACGCAAACATTATCATGATATTATCATAAACGTTATCAACGCTGTCGAAAACAGTAGCATTTAACACTAGTACACACAGATCTATAGAACAAGTAGGTTACCGAATGAAATGAAATACGCAAAAACTAGCCATGAAGAAGTCTATGCCATGCCATGTCATTCAGTATAGTTAAATTTTCACAAATCATGCTATAAACTCACAAGAGCACCAGACAAAGTTATAGTTGTGTATTGTTGCAATAAACAACTGATAAAATTATCCACCCTTAAATGTATTAACAAATTTTGATGCAATAAATAGGGTATGATTTAAAAATAATAATCCCTCCAAAACAGAGAAAACATCTTTCACAAACATCTACATGTCTGTCTCCTTTAAAGTGTTTATAGTGTATATAATGAGTTGTATTTGTAGGGGTTATTATAACACAATTCTTTAACACCAACCTCCACCCCCCCCCACTAATTTTCAAAGCTTGGGTATGGCCATGCATGTAACCCCCTATGATATTGGAAAAAAACAAAGCAATTCAGATGTAGTAGCCTTCATTCAGAATGGCACTGACAACAGTTACATCGTTCTTGAATCCGAAGGCTTCACAGTTAAAATCTTTTGTGTTTCACTTGCATGTGAGGGGGGATTTGATGGCGTGCATTCACAACATTCAGAAACACAAAACCAAACCAAAAGTTCACAATTCCTCAAAATGTCACTGGTGGGGGTGATGACTGTCATTGATGGATACTGAATGTAAAAGCCCATTCATTGTTCTGGAGAGCACTGGTCTGTGGTGAGAAGGATGAAATGTGGAGGATGGAGGGGAAGGAATACTATTTTGGCAGATGGTCACGATTTAGGCGACCTCCTCCTCACCCTCCTCTTCGAACTCGCCCTCTTCGGCGGTGGCATCCTGGTACTGCTGGTACTCAGACACCAGGTCGTTCATGTTGCTTTCAGCCTCTGTGAACTCGTCCATGCCCTCGCCGGTGTACCAGTGGAGGAAAGCCTTGCGCCTGAACATAGCGGTGAACTGCTTGGAAATGCACTTGAAGAGCTCCTGGATGGCCGTGCTGTTGCCGATGAAGGTGGCTGCCATTTTGAGCCTGCGGGGTGGGATGTCGCATACGGCGGTCTTGACGTTGTTGGGGATCCACTCGACGAAGTAGCTGCTGTTCTTGTTCTGGACGTTCAGCATCTGCTCGTCCACCTCCTTCATGGACATGCGTCCACGGAAGACAGCGGCCACGGTCAGGTAGCGGCCGTGACGGGGGTCGCAGGCGGCCATCATGTTCTTGGCGTCGAACATCTGCTGCATGAGCTCGGGCACGGAGAGCGAGCGGTACTGCTGGCTGCCTCGGCTGGTGAGTGGAGCAAAGCCGGGCATGATGTATTGTTGCAATAAACAACTGATAAAATTATCCACCCTTAAATGTATTAACAAATTTTGATGCAATAAATAGGGTATGATTTAAAAATAATAATCCCTCCAAAACAGAGAAAACATCTTTCACAAACATCTACATGTCTGTCTCCTTTAAAGTGTTTATAGTGTATATAATGAGTTGTATTTGTAGGGGTTATTATAACACAATTCTTTAACACCAACCTCCCCCCCCCCCCACTAATTTTCAAAGCTTGGGTATGGCCATGCATGTAACCCCCTATGATATTGGAAAAAAACAAAGCAATTCAGATGTAGTAGCCTTCATTCAGAATGGCACTGACAACAGTTACATCGTTCTTGAATCCGAAGGCTTCACAGTTAAAATCTTTTGTGTTTCACTTGCATGTGAGGGGGGATTTGATGGCGTGCATTCACAACATTCAGAAACACAAAACCAAACCAAAAGTTCACAATTCCTCAAAATGTCACTGGTGGGGGTGATGACTGTCATTGATGGATACTGAATGTAAAAGCCCATTCATTGTTCTGGAGAGCACTGGTCTGTGGTGAGAAGGATGAAATGTGGAGGATGGAGGGGAAGGAATACTATTTTGGCAGATGGTCACGATTTAGGCGACCTCCTCCTCACCCTCCTCTTCGAACTCGCCCTCTTCGGCGGTGGCATCCTGGTACTGCTGGTACTCAGACACCAGGTCGTTCATGTTGCTTTCAGCCTCTGTGAACTCGTCCATGCCCTCGCCGGTGTACCAGTGGAGGAAAGCCTTGCGCCTGAACATAGCGGTGAACTGCTTGGAAATGCACTTGAAGAGCTCCTGGATGGCCGTGCTGTTGCCGATGAAGGTGGCTGCCATTTTGAGCCTGCGGGGTGGGATGTCGCATACGGCGGTCTTGACGTTGTTGGGGATCCACTCGACGAAGTAGCTGCTGTTCTTGTTCTGGACGTTCAGCATCTGCTCGTCCACCTCCTTCATGGACATGCGTCCACGGAAGACAGCGGCCACGGTCAGGTAGCGGCCGTGATGGGGGTCGCAGGCGGCCATCATGTTCTTGGCGTCGAACATCTGCTGCATGAGCTCGGGCACGGAGAGCGAGCGGTACTGCTGGCTGCCTCGGCTGGTGAGTGGAGCAAAGCCGGGCATGATGAAGTGGAGACGTGGGAAGGGCACCATGTTGACTGCCAGTTTGCGAAGGTCGGCGTTGAGCTGGCCGGGGAAGCGGAGGCAGGTGGTGACGCCGCTCATGGTGGCTGAGACGAGATGGTTGAGGTTGCCGTAGGTTGGTGTGGTGAGCTTAAGGGTGCAGAAGCAGATGTCGTAGAGAGCTTCATTGTCAATGCAGTAGGTCTCGTTTGTGTTCTCAACCAGCTGGTGGACGGACAGCGTGGCGTTGTAGGGCTCCACCACGGTGTCGGACACCTTGGGTGAGGGCACCACTCTGAAGGTGTTCATGATGCGGTCGGGATATTCTTCACAGATCTTGCTGATGAGGAGGGTGCCCATGCCGGAGCCAGTGCCTCCACCGAGAGAGTGCGTGAGCTGGAAGCCTCGCAGCTTTCTGCTTCCTTACGAACAACATTCAATACTGACTCCACTAGCTCTGCTCCTTCTGTGTAGTGACCTTTGGCCCAGTTGTTTCCAGCACCACTCTGACCTGCAATCATAAAAATTTAGCGTTGAAAGTCCCTTTCAAGAAAAGGCCATATTTTCAACACCTTCAGGCAGCTGTTTCAGGCATCCAAGACCAAGCTTTATCTACTTGATTTCTGGCAGATCCAGAAATCTCAAAAACTGGCCAAACTTACATTTGCATAACATAATTCAAACAAGCAACACCATCTGGCACATACTGTCCCATAAATGGTGTTTCTTGTGCTGAAATAGCATTAAAAAAGGTTTTCAGGTTGGTAAAGCCAACGTGCAACCAGAGCTTCTAACAGCAGCTGGTGATGACTTTAGCAATGAGCGAGTGGCTCTTTTATTTAGAAGGCGGGACTTATTGTGCCATACTCAATGAACTGAATCCATTGTGCCAGGCTCAAGGTCCACCAAGATGGCATGGGGAACATACTTCCCACCTAAACAAAGAGACGGATACAGCAGGTCATACTAACCAGACATTTGTTTCAATGTGCATGCAAATTTCTGTGCACATGCAGTGGTTTAAAAAGCCTGAGACCACAATGTTGGCTTATATTTTGCCTTACTAAAAACGATACAAATCAGTATTTTATACAAATCAGCATAACACTTATTGAAAATTAATTTTGGAAATTTGAATGAATGGTCTTTGTGTCCTTCTTTTGCTGTAATGATAGCAGCACTCAAGCTGTATGAAGTGTGTGTAAAACCTAATGATCATGTTATTCATGACTGAGAATGATTCAAAGAGTATCAGCTTGGGTTTTGTCATTTTTAAGTGCAAAGGAGTAAGCAATTTGACACTTTTGCTTACCTTTCATTAGTGACTATAAAATAATAATTATAATAATAATATAATTATAATAATTATAAATGTAAATATAATTACAAATAATTATAAGTATCTGTTGTCATAAAAATTAAATGTGAAAACTTTTGCATAAAGGTGCTGACAATTCTTGCTTCTGCAACCTTTATGATATTTAAAAAACTACCTGTGGCCTCATTGTAGTAAACGCTGATCCTGTCTAGCTGCAGGTCCCTGTCTCCATGATATGTTCCGGTTGGATCAATGCCGTGCTCATCGCTAAAAAACAATATATATTGAATGAAATGAGCATGAAATATGTAGAGTTAACATTTCATTAAGGATAAAAAAATACTAAAGAATAAATGATGCTGAGCAAATAATTAAATGCAAAGAAAATAATTCTAGTCGATTATTCACACTTAATATTGTCATATACTTGTTTTAAAGAATGTTTCTCTAACTTATATTTCGAATCGTGTGGATTATGTGCATTTTATGGATTCCGATGAATGTGATGTTATTTTCTTTCAGCGATTAACGAAATATAGTCTAGACTCGGATGCATACGTAAATATAGCCTATTATAGGCCTATGGTCGCCATGGTAACCAAGACTGGAGGAGAGAAGGAGGACCTTGAGCTCGTGGAGACACCGGATAGGATGCTGCCTGTGATTTGGACGGAGATGACGACTCTCCAAGGACCACTGGCTATAAAGACATGTCTGAAAAATATTGCAAAGGGAATGTAAAATGGCTTCTCGTTACAATAATAAACTACGGTAGTACCATGGTATTTTTTATGTGGGATGCTACACTGGAGCATGAGATAGATTGGTGCTTGACCAGTGGGATTTTCAATGGCTGATACTAAATTATTGGTAACATTTTGCAATAAGGTTCGTTAATTAACATGAGTTAACTACTTTAGTTAACATGAATTAAGAATGAACAACACTTTTACAGCATTTATTAATCTTAGTTAATGTTAATTTCAACATTTACTAATGCATTATTAAAATCAAAAGTTGTGCTTGTTAACATTAGTTAATGCACTGTGAATTAACATGAACTAACAACTGTATTTTCATTAACTAACATCAACAAAGATGAATAAATACTGCATTGCTCATTGTTTATTCATGTTAGTTAATACATTAACTAACATTTACTAATTGAACCTTATTATAAAGTGTTACCAAATTATTATATCTGGCCTTGGTCCATCAATCCTATTTTGATTCTTTAATTATTATGTCTTGCATTTCAATCCAAATACAGCTTTGCTTTAGACTGAAATTTTAACAGACATATGATCTATGTGCTTAATAATCAATCATAAGAAGTCCGTTTGGAGATATATATGGTAACACCATGAAACCATTAGAAAAAGCTTGTAGGTTCCATTTGGAATATTTTTGAATATATAATTTCCATTGGGTTCTATCTATCTATCTATCTATCTATCTATCTATCTATCTATCTATCTATCTATCTATCTATCTATCTATCTATCTATCTATCTATCTATCTATCTATCTATATATCTATCTATCTATCTATCTATCTATCATCTCATTTGTATTGCATCTATCATCTCATTTGTACTTCATTAAGAGCATTTATTATTATTATTATTTTATAATAATGCATTATTATTATTATTATTATTATTATTATTATTATTATTATTATTATTATTTTATAATAATGTAATGTCACCCAATTAGGTAAAATATACTATATATACTTTATGTGCTTATTTACTATACAATATTAATAAAAATAAATGTTATGCCTATAAAATCAGATCAACATCATATATGCCTATGCACAACATATCACAAACATACAGCTAGAAAAATCTGAAAAATCCGGCTATGCCTATATAATACACTGAAATGGTGTAGGATTTACTTTGAAAATATTTTCACTCAGAAATTGCTAGTAAATTTCACAAATAATAAAAAAACCCCATTGAATTAAATATGAAATGTTGAAGTAGAAACAGTATTTTCCTGTAAAACGTACTCCAATCATTTACAATCATTCAATAGGGTGTTAAGTTTTTTTGGCACTGTGCCTTTTTCATGACAATTAAGCCCAGACTCAAGGCATTTTATAGCTGTCATTACAATACTTTGTACTGCATTAGATTAATTCCTGTTTAATTTAAATGAGCATAAATTAAACAGCCCAACACCAAAACTACCATGATATGTGAGAATCACACAATTACAATGTAAACAATTAGAATGATTGTTTTGCATTACAGTAATGAGATTTGCATGTGCTTATGTCACAATGCATAAGTACATTTATACACATTATCTATTAATAATGTATTTAATGTGATGTATGGGAAGAAACCACACCTACTATTCAAATCAGACATGCTGAAGGATGTGGATCAATTACCATCGGCTCTCGACATCGTTCAAAACACTTGACTTCTAGTTTGACTAGTTCAGTGTGCTTAGACCCCTCCTTCTGTACTGATGCATGTCAAGACAGACTGAGCTCCATGAAACCAGCGGAGTGAGAACACTTCAAACTCAATAACAGCTCAACACAAACTCAACAACAGCTTCAGCTGCGAAGTCTAACGCAGACTACAATCCCTCCTGTTAAAACCCCAATACCTGCGAGAGGACATGTCTGCAAACCTTCCCGAAGCGGACCTCTCCTGTCCCGTGTGCTGTGAGATCTTCCAGGATCCAGTGCTTTTGCCGTGCAGCCACAGTTTCTGCAGGAGCTGTCTGAAGCACTTTTGGGAGAGCGCGATCTTTCGTAGCTGCCCCGTCTGCAGGAGAAGAGCCTCCAAGAAGAGCCCCCCTTCAAACCGGGCCCTCAAAAACCTGTGTGAAGCGTTTCAGCTGGGCAGAGACCAGGGCAGTGCATCTGGATCGAACATCCTGTGCTGGAGACATGGGGAAAAGCTCAAACTCTTCTGTTTGGTGGATCAGGAGCCTATCTGCGTGGTGTGCCAAGCCTCAAAAATGCACAAAGGTCACGACTGCTCTCCCATGGAAGAGGCGGCTCTGGACTGTAAGGTAGAGTTTGACAGTGCCACATTGTTTCGACAAACTGTGTTACATTGTGTCGTGCTCAATGCCGCTGTTACTGATTTACAGCGGCAGAACACAAGAATGCTGTTTATCAAGTTCACTTTGACATTATCTCAGTGTGTTCGGCCAAAAAGACCATGGCAGGCTTTCAAACAACACCTTCTGCATTCCCATCCTTCAAGCTCCCATTGTGGCATAGGCTATTGTATTCTGGGAAAATGTGATCAACTCCTTCCAAAATGTGACATAAATCTTTCAGAGTATCCTTGCACAGTTGGATCAGGGTAACGCATGGAGAGAGAAGGTTGTGTTGAAAAAGAAAGGCTTCATTCATTTAGTTCTTCTGCAGTGGTCGTTCTCAACTGGTGGGTTGTAGGTCTGTTCTGAAAAAAAACAAAACAATGCTCAATGCAAATACAATGCTTATCACGCATAGTTTGGATAGCACTATAAAGAAACATATTAGCTTTTAAAAGGGAAGACAAAACACTTCCCAAATCTTTTGATGTTAACACAAAAAGGTGTGCAACCAATCAAATTTAGGTGAAAATTAAAGCAAATGACAACATGGACAATTTGTGGTAAATGCCCTCAACTATTAAAAACCATTCTATTGATTATTAAGTTTTTAAGTTCAAGTGTTAATTTAGTATCATTGAGATACCATTATAGTTTTTTATATTTTGGATACGTTTTTATTTTGATATTATTTACTTTTTCATTTTTTATTCTTATCTTTAGGAACGAAGTTAAACATACATATTTGTTCATACAATCTTTGTGGGTCAACATAGCTCACTAAACATGAACAATAAACACATTTATTTAAACCATATACAAAAGACATCCACATATGGTAAAAAAAAAATACAATTATTACTTTATTTTTAATTATTCTATTAGAATTTGTATTACTCTCTCTCTCTCTATATATATATATAAATCATGATAACTAAAACAACACACACACACACACACACACACACACACACACAGGTTTGTTTTTGTGAAAAGTGGGGACATCCCATAGGCGTAATGGTTTTTATACTGTACAGACCGTATATTCTATTGCCCTACACCAACCCTACCCCTAAACCTACCCCT
>NW_015505443.1:451091-457557 GCF_001515645.1 Sinocyclocheilus grahami | reverse complement strand
TGTAATACCTATGTCATACCTTTGTCATTATACAAATGTATGTCCTCATTTGTCACAAAAACGCGCGCACACACACACACACACACACACACACACACACACACACACACAGTACATAAAAGAGTCACCCCTCTTTAAAATCATATTTTGTTGCTTTGCAGCCTGAAATGAAGACGGACATAGTTTTTGTTTTATCCAGCTGTATTTACTCAGTGCAACTTCCAAGTGAAAGATATAATACCAACATGTCAGAAAAAAAAGTAAAAAAACAGAATCCATGAGTTGGAAAAAGGATCACCCCCTTATGTCAGTAATTTGTTGAACTACCTTTTGCTTTAATTACAACCTTTAGTCTGTTGGGATTTGTCTCCAGTAGTTCTGCAGAATTGCTCAAGTTCAGATCAATTTGATGGTGACTGTTTGTGGACTGCAGTCTTCAAGTCATTGCACAGATTTTCAGTGGGGTTTAAGTCTGGGCTCTGATTAGGCCATGCAAGGACATTCACCCTTTTCTCCTTCAACCACTGTGTGCTCAGTTTTGCTGTGTGCTTTGGGTCATTATCTTGTTGGAAGGTAAACCTTCTTCCCATTGACAACTTTCTGGCAGAGGGCAGCAGGTTTTCCTCAAGAATTTGACAGTATTTTGCCCCATCCATTTTTCCTTCTCTCATTGACAAATGCTCCAGTCCCTGCTGCAGAGAAACACCCCATAACAGGATATTAGCACCTCCATGATTTACTGGAGGAATGCTGTTATTTGGATGGTGCGCTGTATTGGATTTCCACCAAACATATTGTTTGATGTTAAGGCCAAATAATTAAATTTTAGTCTCATCTGCCTCAGAATCTTCAAGATGTGTTTTAGCAAAGCTTGGTCGTTACTGCATGTGGTCTTTCTTGAGGAGTGGCTTTTTTCTTGCATCCCTCCCATACAAGCCACATTAATGGAGAATTTGTGATATTGTTGTCACATGCACACAATGACCACACTTTGTCATTAATTCCTGCAACTGATTCAGGGAGAGTCTGCGTTGTACCAAATCCCTTCCACTTCTTAATAATAGACTTCACTGTGCTCCTAGGCATTGATAAAGCCTTTACATTTTTTGTATCCATCTCCTCACTTGTGCCTGTCCACAACTTTCTCCCGGCAATCTTTTGATAGTGCCTTGCCACCCATAGTTGATCGTTCGCTTCAGTTGCGCTACCAAGGACTGAAATGCTCCAGGAAAGCTCTTTTCATGCTGAGCTGATCAAAACGACCACAGCTGATCACAGTTGAAAGTCAAATGGCTTCGTGTGCCATTGAGAAGGTGATTAGCTACACCTGATTGAGTTTACAAGTCTTTTTTAGTAGGGGGGTGATCCTTTGTCCAACTCAGTGATTCAGTTTTTTAAATGAAAAAAAAAAAATTTCTGACATAAAACAAAAACTGTGTCCGTCTTCATTTCAGGCTGCCTTTTCAGTCAAAGTTTATTTTATTTCAAGTGATGAAAGTTTTTTTTATGTTTTTATTTTTAGTATTAGTTAACTATAATAACCCTGGTTTCTCTTTTATTATTAATTTAATTTAATATTAAATATGTGATAGACATTTCTGATGCTAATGCCAATTGATACCCAAAGCAAAATCTCCTTCCTGAAGTACTGTTTTACACACATTAAGGAATATATCCTTGGTTTTACTTTTAAAAACAATATTTCATTTGCAGGATAAAATGTATGCTGCCATGAAGGTACTGCAATGCAAGCTGGAGGTATTCATTAAAGCAAGAAAATCTTCAGCTATTACGTTGGAGCACATTAAGGTTAATATTATATTTAATCAGATATGTTGCTTTTGTGAAAAGGTCAGTGAGTAGATTTCAATTTCAATTATCAATGTCAATTTTTTATCTTAGAATCAGGCCAATCGGGATGAGAGGCAAATGAAGGATGAGTTTCTCAAGCTCCATCTGTTTCTTTATGAGGAGGAAGAGCACAGGTTATCAGCACTGAAGGAGGAGGAAGAGCACAGGGTCGCTGCTGTGAAAAACAGAGATGATGACGACGCACTGAGGATTTCGTCTCTTACAGACATGATCAGGACAATGGAGCAAACCATAAACGCTGAAGATTTAACATTGCTGCAGGTGAGAATATTGACATCTGTTGGAATAAAGTTCTCATTCATTCATCGAGTCATTCATTCATGTTAATCTTTTACAGAACTTCAAATCTATCATAGACAGGTAAGTATGAATTTTTTCATTACTTTTTGTTTTTCTTTGCTGTTGCTTCTAATCTTTGGTTCTTAACTGGTGGGTCGCAACCTAAAAATGGTTCGCAGTGTCAGTGTCACACATTAAATCCATTTGGGATAAATCCATTAGTATTATTTTTTTGTCCTATATACAGTACAAAAATATATTCTCTGTGTCATTTTTATGTCAGCTACTAGTATAATCAGTGTATTAAAATTAATTCCTGAACTAAAAAATTAACTTCACAATTTATTACCTATAAGACTGAATCAACATCAGCTCACATTGTACGGGATAATACATTCAATTAAGGCTATATAGAATTGAATATTAATAAATACATCAAATGTTACAAAAACACAGGAAGATAAGTATGGCTTGTCATGAATAAAACCTGAGATTCTTTAATGATTATATTATATTTTTAAGATTTTTTTTTTTTTTACTTTTATATGATAAAGAATTTTCTTTTATGTTGACATGGCAAAATGGTCAAATCAAATAATAAAATAAAATAAAATAAAATGTTTGCAGAATGTGCAGTACATCGCAGGATCCAGAAGGCATGTCTGGATCTTTGTTGGATGAATCTAAGCATCTTGGGAATCTAAAGTACAAGGTCTGGGAGAAGATGAAGGCAGTTGCACCTTACAGTAAGTATCTCTAAATTTTAACCTTAATATCTCAGAGCGTTAATGTAGGGTTAATTTATATTGCTGCATAGTTATACGTATTTAACGCTGATAGTACCGCTTACTGTAAACTGGGATTTTGTCATAATAGCAGCTATAATTAAATAAAACTGCAAGAAAATTGATGAGTGAGAGAAAAAAAAGAATGGTTTGAATCATGGTCAAACGATATTTAAATAACAAACTTAGAAAATTGTATTTAATTCCAAACTAGTTACTTGTAAATGACAAAAAAGTATAGAGCATTTAATTACTCAAGTATTAGTAAATTAATCTGTACCCTTCTAAAAGGTATTAATATGTACCATTTAGGTACTAATATGTACTATTTAGGTACTAATATGTACACTTTAGGTACTAATATGCACCCTTTAGGAGTAAATAAGGTACAAAGGTGTACCTTTTAAAAGGATACCACCACAGTGACAGCTTTTGTAGCTTTTTTTGTAGCTTTTTGACAGCTATTTTAGAGTATGTTTTCATTGTCTGTCTTCATTTGTCAGGTCCAGTAATTCTGGACCCAAACACAGCCCATCCTTGCTTGACGCTGTCAGATAACCTGACCAGTCTCCGGTATAGCACCCCAAACCAAGGTCTCCCCAGTAACCCAGAGCGTTTCCACATCAGTGCAGAGGTGCTGGGCTGCACTGCCTTTAGCTCCGCAAGCCACAGATGGGAGATCAAGGTTGGTGACAATGAGGACTGGATCCTGGGCTTGGCCAGTGACAGTGTGAAGCGAGATCAGGAAGTTCCTGCCAGACCAGAGAATGGCTTCTGGACCATCTGCCTACGGGATGGGCAATACAGGGCTATGTCATCACCCCCAACTGCTCTAAAAGTGGAGGAGAAACTGCAAAGGGTCTCGGTTCAGCTGAACTGGGACAGAGGGGAGGTGATTTTTTCAAACCCATTGCGTCAAGAAATGATATACACTTTTAAACATGTCTTTACAGAAAAGCTGTTGCCGTACTTTTACACACAAAGTAAGCATCCTTTGCAGATCCTCTCCAAGCCTGTGTTGGTGTCTACGTGAAAGTATCATCTAATATCTAATACAGAGAACCTCTTAATAGTACACAACACATGTATTAAATAAATGCACACCTATCAAAAGATTTAAACAGGTTCAACTAAATCAGTATTGTGTAAAGTAGCCCGAGGCAGTTCTCTTAATGTGCCTGTGCAAGCTTATCCTCACGGCTAATAAAAATATTCAAACAACTGCATTTTCTAAATCTGTTTCAGTGGTGTTTGTCATTACAGTACATGCATGCAGCATGAAATGCCACAACAACTTCATTAATTTTTTTCTAGTGAACAAACCAACTTGTCACATCCCAGCTAGAAATTTTACGTTCCCAGAATGTTCTCAGAACAACCCTGCTGGTGTCAAGGATTTCGCCTAGTAACGTTCCTAGTTCTTTTAAGGGTTGGGGGACGTAATTTGGTGGATCTTCACGGAACATTTAGAATGAGAATGTTTAGGATACCATATTTTATTTTGAAATTTGATGTTCCTACAACATTCTCAGAACGTCCCCGCTGGTTTCAAGGACATCGCCTGCCTGGTAATGTTCCCAGAACTTTCTGAGATGGTCACAATGTGTTCTTCACACCTCTAGAAGGTGTGTACACATATTTTACAAAGACAGAACAGGAGAGTACAGCTTGGAACAGATAGTTTTGTAAAGACACTACGTTCTGTTTTTACGTTTACTCTTTTTAAACCTGTGAAGACTAATCATTTTCTCCAGTATGTGCTCCTAAGAGTATACAATCAAGAACACTTTCATATTTTTTCAGATTCAGTTTGTATTTTTAGTTGCTACTCTAATAATGCCCAATTAATGCCTCTTAGAGTTTTGCTATAGCTAAAAAAAAAACACCAAAAGACTTTTCACCAAAAAGAGTTGTTCATTGATCCGATTAGTGACCCTTTTTCTTAGTTACACCATTACATCAATAGGTTGTGGCCACAAAGTGTTCATTTGAGTATTATTCATAGAGTTATTAAATACCAATGGGAGCTATTTGTTAACACAGAGATCTTCAATCTGCTCGAGGAGAACCACACTGCGTCCAAATATGCCTATATCCCTTTATAGTTCATGAAAAACAGCATGTTAAAAGAGTAGTCTAAATTCATAAAATAGTAGATGAAAAGTAACAAGATGACCTACTACTTCTACTGAGATTCTAAAGTGTGCACTTTACTATCCCACGAGAGAAGTGTCGTTAAAGGTAGTGAGGTGACACAGTAGACCACAATATAATTTTTCAATGGTAGTGAAAGTTCTTCATCAAATGTACCTGCTCAAATAACATAACTCCACTGTTCTGCAGAGTTTAACGCTAACCCTAATCAAACACACCTGAACCAAAATTTGACAAAATATTAATGTCAACACAACACAACCAAATAGTTTTAGCATTAATGCGATATGTACGATATGTCCATTTAAATGTCAGCCTTTTGAGAAAATGATATGCGCTAAGGAATCTGTGTTGAGGACTGCAAAGAACATGCAGCCTCTAATTCACAAAATGTTCTTCCAAACGCAGAGATAAGGTGCAATTTGGCCTTGTGGGGTCTATTGCTGATGGTTTAACTTGTTTTTGTATGTTATATGGAAGACTGAAACAATGCAGGGCTTATACAATTATAATATTATACAATATTCAATATATTCTGGAATGTTTTCACTTAGGTTCATAATTCAGGAATATATATTTGGATCTATAATTTGCTTGGATCATTACAAAATTGTAGACTTGAAAAAACTGCCCCATGCATATACTATAAAATTACACCACTATACTATACTATACTATACGATCCTATCACCCTGACTTGGTGATGTTGCAGTGATTCATGTTATCCATATCTTAACTCACCTGTAACCTGGTAAAGGACTGGGGCCAACTGTAAACTTTGCATTACCCTAGTGATAACTCTTGAACCAACACAAACCTGAGACGCAGAAAAGATGCAGCCACTGGATGCACTGGTGGTAAGTCAGAGCCAATATTGCCTTGTGGGATCACATTTTAACTTTAACCAATGTAATGATAATTATGGTTGAAAATGACAAATAACAAACGTTTGAACATAGATTAAATAGAGAGATTTATTTCTGAGTTCCATTATAAATAGCTCAAAGAAACAACTTTCCATAAAAGAACTTTCCTCAGTTTTGCTCTGTTAACACATGGTGGCGCCACAAGTCTTTAAATAAATCTTTGAATGTCTATTCGGTTTTATTCAGTCACCTTAATTTATATAGTACTTTATACAGTACAGATTGTTTCAAAGCAGCTTTACAGTTATAGAAAAGAATATAGTGATTCAATGATGCAAACAAAATTCAATTCTGCTGTAATATATATATGGTTATGTACTAATGCTTAGAAAGTTATAAACTATGTATAATTGAATATAGAATGGTTTGAGAAAATGAAGTCAGTGTTACAGTTCATCAGACATAACTGAGAGTCTAAAACCTCCAGTACTATATATATATATATATATA
>NW_015505443.1:425841-450895 GCF_001515645.1 Sinocyclocheilus grahami | reverse complement strand
TATATATATATATATATATGATTATACATGAGTATAGGTAGCAAACTGATGAACTATGCAAATTCAGTTACTACTAGAGTAGTATGTTAAATAATTTTAATAGCATATTTCAGACACAAGATTCTGGCAAGAGTGGTACTTTCTCTAAGTGGGATAAGTAAGTTAAAGGCTGGATAGTGCTGCTGATGTTTACAAAGGCAAAACATACTGGCTGCACATAGCAATGGTCTTCAAAGAGGAACTGGAGGGAGATAGTTGCTTATGATTATGATCAAGATAGACAGCACCATCTTAAAGGCCTTTCTTTCAAAGGATTCATCTTATCTTTACCAGAGCCTCGTGAGCATTTCAGGGCGTTACACACCACCATCCAGGTGAAAGCAAATTCAGTGAAAACCTTCTCAAAATTTGGTAGGCCACCAACGGTTTTGGCCGAAGCATAAGCAAAAGTGAGCAGAACAACCACGATGGTCAGGCCCATCCTGTATTTGATGTCCTTCAACTGTCCGAATGCGATGGGAAAGAGAACGGCTATAAAGTGATCCAGACAGACACAGGAGAGGAAGAGCGGCCCACTGGTGTCCTTCACGCCATATGAGAACTTCAAAGCCATCCAACCCATAGCGCTCCTCCAGTGGAAGAGATTGAGGGATGATATGATTGCCATGAATCCAGAGTAGGCGTCCATGAAAGCCAGGCAGCCCAGGAAGATATCAGAAGTTAAAGGGATAGTTCACCCAAAAATTTAAATTCTGTCATTAATTACTCACCCTCATGTCATTCTAAACCCGTAAGACCTCCGTTCATCTTCAGAACACAAATTAAGATATTTTTGATGAATTCTGAGAGCTCTCTGACCCTCCCATAGACAGCAAGGGTCCTTACATGATCAAGGTGCAGATACGTAGCAAGGAGATCGGTAAAATAATCCATGTGATCAGGGGTTCAACCGTAATTTTACGAAGCTACGAGAATACTTTTTGTACGCAAAGAAAACAAAAATAATGACTTTATTCAACAATTTGTGTCCTGGTGCGTCACCCTGGTGCCATTTTGGAGAGTATCCACTGAACGTAAACAGCGTATGCTGTTCTGTATCAGCTGCGCCACACGAATACATTGTTTTCCACGTGACGCAGCTGCTTCGTAAAATTACGGTTGAACCCCTGAAGTCACATGGATTATTTTACCGATCTTCTTGCTACCTGCCAACAACCTGGTCCTCGCAAACCTAATAAAGAAACCGAAATGGACCATTAAAGGGTTAGTTCACCCAAAAATGAAAATTCTGTCATTAATTACTCACCCTCATGTCATTCTAAACCCGTAAGACCTCCGTTCATCTTCAGAACACAAATTAAGATATTTTTGATGAATTCTGAGAGCTCTCTGACCCTCCCATAGACAGCAAGGGTCCTTACATGATCAAGGTGCAGATACGTAGCAAGGAGATCGGTAAAATAATCCATGTGATCAGGGGTTCAACCGTAATTTTACGAAGCTACGAGAATACTTTTTGTACGCAAAGAAAACAAAAATAATGACTTTATTCAACAATTTGTGTCCTGGTGCGTCACCCTGGTGCCATTTTGGAGAGTATCCACTGAACGTAAACAGCGTATGCTGTTCTGTATCAGCTGCGCCACACGAATACATTGTTTTCCACGTGACGCAGCTGCTTCGTAAAATTACGGTTGAACCCCTGAAGTCACATGGATTATTTTACCGATCTTCTTGCTACGTTTCTGGACCTTGATCGTGGTAATTACATTGCTGTCTATGGAGAGTCAGAGAGCTCTCAGAATTCAAAAGTTGAGGTCTTACAGGTTTAGAACGATATGAGGGTGAGTAATTAATGACAGAATTTTCATTTTTGGGTGAACTAACCCTTTAATGGTCCATTTCGGTTTCTTTATTAGGTTTGCGAGGACCAGGTTGTTGGCAGGTATTCCTATGATCACGTTGAAGCATTGTATAGCTAGGTCAAAAACAACACCGGCCACCATTTCTTCACAGCCATCGAACACACTGAAGACATGTGTGGCATTGACTGAATTGGTCGTCAGTTTAGAGGAGGGCAGGCTGTTCTGAGGATGTAGCTGAATCTTGTGTCGTGGCGCAGTCGACCCTCCATGATGTCCGAAGAGCTGAAATGAGATTCTAGAAGGAACGGTGAAAATTATGTTAATTTAACTTACTAATATGCCACAAATTCATTTTTTTAAATATAATATCAGACTGAATTCAGGTGAACAGTGTTTTTCTGTCTGTTTCTTGAGATAATGCATACAGTATACTTCACAGACCTAAACAATTCATGCTTTAATATTTTGCAAAAGAATTGAAAAAATGTTCTGAAAAATAATTTCATTAGAGGAGAAGTTTATTTGCAATAGCAAAGGAAAATAATCAACCTTTAGTGAGCATGTCACACTACACAAGACTGCTGACTTTGCTGGACGACAAAATAAAAATATTTGACAATTTCCCAATTTAGTTTGAAAACGTTGGCCAAAATTTTTAGTTTGTGACATATTTGTTTATTTAGAGTTTTTTGATTGTTTGTTTTAAACCTTGTCACTAAATAATATAAATGTTTTAGTCATGAGTCACGACAACTCTCTAAATAATTTTTGCATATTAATGGGTATGACAATGTTAATGTACTTGGTTTTGGCAAACTAAATCTGTCAGCAAACTAAATCAAAGCAAGTACAGAGACTTGCTATTGCCAATAGATATACAGACACACTGCTGTAAGCATATGAGATATGCTGCTGCATGGATAGGCATACATAAATCGTATAGCAGATCTAGAAGTGGAGCTGGGGAGGTGGATGGTTTCAGAGTAGTGTTAATTTTATCAGCTTTTTAAAAATGTAATCCTGTGTCAAATGTCATTTTAAGTTTTTTTTATAATATTTGCTGTTTTTATGTTTAGTCTAGTCAAGTGTTAGACGACTAAAAGTCTGGGAATTATAGTCTAGTTTTAGTCAATTAAAACTTTGTCACATTTTAGTCATGCTGCATAATAGTTAAAATGATAATCACAATTATTTTGCTAATAGTTTTCTCATTGTGTCCATGAGACAAACCAGAACTACGATTGTGGATCATGTCACATTTTGTGATCTAACAATACTCAGCTACCACAAACAGACAGGAAGATCTCCCCTGAGGATGTTTTTCCTGCATATCCACAAAGGAGTGCAGTCACTGCACAAACACATGCACACAGGAACACATATGTGCAGAAACACCTGTCGACAGGGACTTCCATCAGGGTCCGTACAAGACATGAGACCCGCCCTGTTTCCTCAGCATATACATATATATGGACAGACTTCACTATGATGCAGTTGCATTTGTAGCAACACTACTCACAATGTCCAACATTTAAAAAAAATTGTTTGCTAGCTGCTGTAGCATGAATTACAGTATCATACTGTGCACAACAAATCACATTAAACTGCAAAGAAACTTTTGAATATGATTGACAACACAGAAGTTTGGTGCATTAATAGACTAGACCATAAGTACGGTAAAGTGATCATCAGTTTTACCAACAAGAAAGAGTTGCAGGAGTGAAACCACTATCATAAATGACTACCACCCTGCAGAAAAAAAGAACGTTGTCACTTCAGATTAAGACGTTTGAGTTTAGTTGCATTTTGTAGTTTTCCATTTTTTTTTACCACTGGTTTTCTATTAGTGTTACACTCATGTGGGAAGGTTGTGGCAACAGCGCAATTTGTAATGTTAATTTACAAATAGCACAAAAACAAAAAAAAATGTGTTACAATATCTCCCCATAGAATATGTGCTCACAGGTGTGTGCCATTTAATCAGCATTTTACATCTTAAGCGGCTTGTTTAATCAGAATTAGAGTCAGAACTATCCATCTTTAAACATTTTTTTTACAGTTACTAGCTACTACAGGCGTGTCTAACATAACATGTGATCCTCTGTGGTTCATCTGTCTCCTTTATAGCAGAGCTTATGGGAAGCACCCCCCAGTTAAATCTGAAGGGACAGTAAGCTTCATGTGTTCTTGTCATGCTTTTGTCTGTACCACTGGTCCACCGGGGCCTCATAAGGGCTTCTGTGACCCACAGCATGTCCCTGACCTACTCTGTCTCTCTGCCTTTAGGCTAAACTTTCTCCAGTGGGAGCACATGTGCTGAGGAAGATTAGGAGGCTTCCTAGAATTGACACTATTAATCAATTTCTCCTTCAGCTTTGTATAATAATGGCCACTTGGTTTGATAAAGTGTGCAGGTAGTTAGGTCTGTCCTTGCACCAAAGAATTGTTGCCAATTTATTTTTGCCAAAATAGCAAAATAGGTTTTAGTTTTTTTACTGTCCACAATTTTCTTACTTTTATATTGAAGTTGAGAAATCTTTTTTTTTTTTGTACAATTTACAAAACGGCATTCTTTGTTAAAAGACATTGCTAACATATGGAAGAGTACGGAAGAGGATTAGGGCCAAGAAAATTATAAAAAAATAAAACCATTTTGAGATTAAAGTCCTTTTAATGCAAGATTAAACTCACATTTTTTCAAGAAAAAATGTCGAAATAAAATGTTGAGAATAAACTCGTATTTTGAGAATAAACTCGTTGAGTTTCGAGAAAAAAAACTTTTGAAAAAAAAAATAGTCCAAATAAAATGCGGATAATAAACACACTCACGTCAGGTTCATTTTCTCTTGTTGGACAGTGTTAATCAGCGTCTGCAATCAGGGGTGCCGCTAGCAATTTTGGGCCCTATGAAAGAATATGAGGTTGGGCCCCCTACCGCACCAAACACACACTATATTGGCCAAAGAATTGGGACCCCCCCCTTCTAATGAACAGGTTTGACTACTTTAGTAATTTCCACAAGAACAAATCTCAATGTTTAAGCATATAATGATATTCTAGGGAATTGTGTGCTTCTAATTTTATACCAACCCCCAACCGCCGCAGCAAAAATGGCTGCCCACACTCTTAAAAATAAAGGTTCTTCACAATGCCATAGAAGAACCTTTTTGTCTAAATGGTTCCATAAAGAACCTTTAACATCTGAAGAACCTTTCTGTTTCACAAAAGGTTCTTTGTGGCGAATGAAGATTCTTCAGGTTACAAAAAGGTAAGAAAGAGATGGTTCTTTAAAGAACCTTTGACTGAATGGTTCTTTGTGGAACCAAAAATGGTTCTTCTATGGCATCGCTGTGAAGAACCTTTTGAAGCACCTTTATTTTTAAGAGTGCACTGCTCCGGGTGTGTTTTCACGGTGTGTGTGTGTGTTCACTGCTGTGTGTGTGCACTAAATAAATGCAGAGCACTAATTCCGAGTATGGGTCACCATACTTGGCCACATGTCATGTCACTGTTTCCTCAGCATATACATATATATGGACAGACTTCACTATGATGCAGTTGCATTTGTAGCAACACTACTCACAATGTCCAACATTTAAAAAAAATTGTTTGCTAGCTGCTGTAGCATGAATTACAGTATCATACTGTGCACAACAAATCACATTAAACTGCAAAGAAACTTTTGAATATGATTGACAACACAGAAGTTTGGTGCATTAATAGACTAGACCATAAGTACGGTAAAGTGATCATCAGTTTTACCAACAAGAAAGAGTTGCAGGAGTGAAACCACTATCATAAATGACTACCACCCTGCAGAAAAAAAGAACGTTGTCACTTCAGATTAAGACGTTTGAGTTTAGTTGCATTTTGTAGTTTTCCATTTTTTTTTACCACTGGTTTTCTATTAGTGTTACACTCATGTGGGAAGGTTGTGGCAACAGCGCAATTTGTAATGTTAATTTACAAATAGCACAAAAACAAAAAAAAATGTGTTACAATATCTCCCCATAGAATATGTGCTCACAGGTGTGTGCCATTTAATCAGCATTTTACATCTTAAGCGGCTTGTTTAATCAGAATTAGAGTCAGAACTATCCATCTTTAAACATTTTTTTTACAGTTACTAGCTACTACAGGCGTGTCTAACATAACATGTGATCCTCTGTGGTTCATCTGTCTCCTTTATAGCAGAGCTTATGGGAAGCACCCCCCAGTTAAATCTGAAGGGACAGTAAGCTTCATGTGTTCTTGTCATGCTTTTGTCTGTACCACTGGTCCACCGGGGCCTCATAAGGGCTTCTGTGACCCACAGCATGTCCCTGACCTACTCTGTCTCTCTGCCTTTAGGCTAAACTTTCTCCAGTGGGAGCACATGTGCTGAGGAAGATTAGGAGGCTTCCTAGAATTGACACTATTAATCAATTTCTCCTTCAGCTTTGTATAATAATGGCCACTTGGTTTGATAAAGTGTGCAGGTAGTTAGGTCTGTCCTTGCACCAAAGAATTGTTGCCAATTTATTTTTGCCAAAATAGCAAAATAGGTTTTAGTTTTTTTACTGTCCACAATTTTCTTACTTTTATATTGAAGTTGAGAAATCTTTTTTTTTTTTGTACAATTTACAAAACGGCATTCTTTGTTAAAAGACATTGCTAACATATGGAAGAGTACGGAAGAGGATTAGGGCCAAGAAAATTATAAAAAAATAAAACCATTTTGAGATTAAAGTCCTTTTAATGCAAGATTAAACTCACATTTTTTCAAGAAAAAATGTCGAAATAAAATGTTGAGAATAAACTCGTATTTTGAGAATAAACTCGTTGAGTTTCGAGAAAAAAAACTTTTGAAAAAAAAAATAGTCCAAATAAAATGCGGATAATAAACACACTCACGTCAGGTTCATTTTCTCTTGTTGGACAGTGTTAATCAGCGTCTGCAATCAGGGGTGCCGCTAGCAATTTTGGGCCCTATGAAAGAATATGAGGTTGGGCCCCCTACCGCACCAAACACACACTATATTGGCCAAAGAATTGGGACCCCCCCCTTCTAATGAACAGGTTTGACTACTTTAGTAATTTCCACAAGAACAAATCTCAATGTTTAAGCATATAATGATATTCTAGGGAATTGTGTGCTTCTAATTTTATACCAACCCCCAACCGCCGCAGCAAAAATGGCTGCCCACACTCTTAAAAATAAAGGTTCTTCACAATGCCATAGAAGAACCTTTTTGTCTAAATGGTTCCATAAAGAACCTTTAACATCTGAAGAACCTTTCTGTTTCACAAAAGGTTCTTTGTGGCGAATGAAGATTCTTCAGGTTACAAAAAGGTAAGAAAGAGATGGTTCTTTAAAGAACCTTTGACTGAATGGTTCTTTGTGGAACCAAAAATGGTTCTTCTATGGCATCGCTGTGAAGAACCTTTTGAAGCACCTTTATTTTTAAGAGTGCACTGCTCCGGGTGTGTTTTCACGGTGTGTGTGTGTGTTCACTGCTGTGTGTGTGCACTAAATAAATGCAGAGCACTAAT
Source organism: Sinocyclocheilus grahami (assembly GCF_001515645.1). Classification (NCBI taxonomy): domain Eukaryota; kingdom Metazoa; phylum Chordata; class Actinopteri; order Cypriniformes; family Cyprinidae; genus Sinocyclocheilus; species Sinocyclocheilus grahami. Next base: position 443,498 of record NW_015505443.1, on the reverse strand, counting down.
TCCGAGTATGGGTCACCATACTTGGCCACATGTCATGTCACTTCACTTCTTCACTTCACTTCAACAAAGATGGAAACATAATATGTTTGTATTTCCAGTTTTGGAAGTGTCTAAAATGATTGTACTCATTGGTGTTTGGTAATGAGTTTTTGGCTCAAGGTCTGCATTTAAAGTCACACCAGAGGTGTTCAGCTGGGATTCAGTCCTGTTAGAATAGAAAAGGTCCTGTCCAAACTAGTGGTATAAAATTAGAAGCACACAGTTCCCTAGAATATCATTATATGATTAAACATTAAGATTTGCAAATCAGATTTAGATCTGATCTTCAGATTTCCAGCTGCATGTTGATGCATCTCCTCTTCAGTTCACCACACTCATTTTCTATAGGGTTCAGCTCAGGGAACTGGGTTGGCCAGGGCAGAAGCTTGGTTTTGTTCTCAGTGACCCATTTTTGTTTTGATTTTGATGTTTGTTTGTGAATCATTGTCCTGTTGGAAGATCCAACCATGGCCCATTATAAGATTTCTAGCATGGACAGTCAGTTTTAAATTTTTTATCCATTGGTATTTTATAGAATCCATTATACCATCTGAACAAGATATCCAGGATCTCCAGCAGAAATATAGGCCCACAACATTAAAGATCCAGCAGTACATTTCATTGTACACATGGGGTACTTTTTTATCCCTGTGTGTACCAAACCCATCTTGAGTGTTTGCTGTTAAAAAGCTAATTTTTTTAGTTTCATCTGGCCATTGAACCAAGTCCCGTTTAAAGTTCCAGTCGTGTTTAGCAAATAAATATGCTGGAGTTTGTTTTTGGATGAGAACGTTTTCTTTTCTGTTTTTTTCTTGAAACCCTCCCTAACAACATGTTTTTTTTCTGCAGTTCTCCAGCTGTGATCCTTGGAGTCTTTAGCCACTCAAACTCTCCTCCTCACCGTGCATTAGGACGATATAGACACGTCCTCTAACTGTATTAGAGAAAAATATTTATTTCATAATGAGATTTTCCCCCACTTTCACTTTTTTTTTTTTTACCTTAATTAAAGGTTAGATTTAAAAAAAATTTTTTTTAATGAAAGATCAAGTGGATAAACAATGTGGATTTATTTTCACAGCCTTCTTTGATCATATTTACCAAGGGTATGAATAATTTTGAGCACAACTGTCAATGTGCGAGGCTTCCAGTATCATTCACATTTATTTTTAGGTGTACAAAACAGCTTGTTATGCAGCTTAATATTGCAAGCTGGTGTGCCTTATCATATTATTTTAATTCATTATAAAGGCTTTGCCACAGTGTTTATCTCAGTAATTGTAATAGAGTTGGACAGGCATCATGGGAGGATTCTTGTCTTTAACCGCAAGAGAGGGCAGTAGTGATCTGCCAGAAACTAATAAGTCTAATTTACATAATTAAGTCATACATTTACAAGCCACATTCTCCAACAAACACAACATTTTCATAATAGGTCTGACGAAACAATCAAATAATCACAAAAGGAAACTATCAGCCAAATTGTTCTGATGTATGACAGCTTAATGGGTCTGGTCCGATCAGATTGTGTTATCAGCTGTTATTTGCAAAAGACTTTACTGTCCAGCCATTTCATCAGAGAGAATACTTCATAAAACCATTCTTACGTAAACTGTTGTATTAAATTCAATGCAAGAATGGTTTTGTGAGCAATTGTTCGAACAAGGCAGCTGACAAGAGGAATAAAACATCTTGGTCCAAAACACCACACTCTCAATATCCCATATGAATGCTTATTTTTTACTTTGTAAGTGCTATGTAAAGGTGGATAAAGACCTTGGCTTGCCATTTTAGCCAGTAATGCATCAACTCTCTCAGTGGAGGATACTTTAGAGGTCTTATTAATCTCTATAGGCTTTAGTGTGTCAGAGCTCAGAAAGACAGAATCCATTAGGGAATGGAAAACAAGGCATCTATCCATGATGTAACAGGCATGGCCACCACACATGTTCTCACAACACATCTATATGTCCAGTTAAGAAAGTGCTTGTTTGAGAAAGTGGAAAACTTTAGCTGCACAGAGTCATCATAAAATGAAATGCAAAAAAATAAAATCAATTAATCTGAATCTCTGAAAACAAGTCTTAAATATTTTATACAATCGTACTTCAAGTAAACGTGTGTTGCTTTAAGGATGTTTACATTTTTCAATGGAAAACAAGGCATGAGTATTTATTAGGAAAGTATTTTTTGCAGTGTATAATTATAATAGAACTGGCCAAGTGACAGTACATTATGGATTTTAATATTTTAGTAAATTAAAAGATATCCTTTAATTTCAGTTTGATTTTAAATGTATTTGGTCACACTTACAATAAGTTAACGCTTACAATAAGTTATCGTTAATGCTATGGTTAATGCATTAACTAACAAAAAGCAACACATCTGTTACAGTATTTATTCATCTTTGCTAATGTTAGATAATAAAAATACAACTGTTCATTGTAAGTTCATGTTAGTTCAAGTTCATTAATATTAACAGTTCAAATTTTTGTTATTTTAATAATGTATTAGTAAATGTTGAAATTAACATTAGACATTAAGATGAACAAATGCTTAGAAGTATTTTCTGTTGTTAATTAATGTTAACTAATGCACTTAACTAATGTTAACAAATGGAACCTTATTTTAAAGTGTTACCATTAATTTTCTTACCTACATGTTTGTTGCGCATTTTGTTTTTACCGTGGCGTGTGGCTTGAGAAGCTGTTTTCAAAGGTTCTTCATAATTTTATTATAAATACCATAAAATAAAACAATTTAAACATTGTAATGTTGTATTAATAGGTCTTTTCCCCCTCACAGATAGCCTATTAAAATGTGCAGGGCTCTATATGCCTGTAACAAATCTGATTCATAGTGATTAGCAGAGGGACTGTGGGAAGTTTTTCTGCATGATGAGAGGTGTACACAAGCTGTGATGGCTCCTGACAGCAAAGACAGCATGGGGAGCCGTAATGATAATCACTTCTCTTTAATTTACACAGCAGGCAGTCTCCATATAAACACTATCTCAAAGGCCAAGATGAAACCATGACCATGTTAATGATACCACTGCTTAAGAGTGTGAAACGAGAGGCGACGTGTGGTCAAGTATGGTGTCCCATACTCAGAATTTGTATGTACACACACATTTGTACACACACCCGGAGCAGTGGGCACCCGGGGAGCAGTTGGGGGTTCAGTGCCTTGCTCAAGGGTCTCACCTCAGCCATGGTATTGAGGGTGGGGAGAGCGCTGGTTATTCACTCCCCCCACCGACAATTCCTGCCGGACCTGAGACGCGAACCCAAGACCTTCAGGTTACAAGTCCGAGTCTCTCTCCATTAGGCCACGACTACCCCTTGAACATGGTCAAGAAGTGGCGCTACTCACTCGGACGGAGGCGTGGCCTGACATCAGTTGTGACCCGCCTCCTCACGTGGAGCACCAGCACCCAGATCCTCAGATTGGATCAAATCCTGAAAATTGTTTTGTCAGATATTGTAAGAGTGATCATAAATTTGTGATGCCGTACTGTATCTCCTCTGCAGTTCTTATGATGGCCAGCCAAGAAGCCTGGCTTTCCCATTGCAGACAGATACTTGTTAAAACAGCATATTAGTGACAATTTTTCTCTAGCTGATCAATTCAGTTGTGTATTTGGGCTTGTTAGTGATTGGCGGCCACAGAACAAAACACATGACCACTTCAGCATTATTGAATGTGTGATTTTTCTTTGTCAGTGCTCTGTCTGTCTGAATGAGCACTGTGACTGCAGTATCAGAGGCAAATAAACGCTCTCCCGTTTTCCACAGAAATTGTGCTGTTACTCATGGCAGAGCTGCATGCATTTAAAGACTGTTACTAAACCCACAAACTGATTATAACTTTTTTTACTAGAATATTTTGACATCTGAATTAATTTGATTCAGCATGTTCATGCCATTACAATGCGACAGTAAGAAATTTTATAGTCATCAAAAAGACATTATATTTGTAAATAATATCATATTTAGGGTGTATCTACACCAGGAAAGTCCGCTAGTTCACTTGCTTTGGTCTGGACCAAATACAATGTTGATTTTTTTGTTTGGTGTGGTTCGCTTTCACACTGCCCTTTTTGCAAGTGAACAAGGAAATGTAAACAAAACCACATGTGTGCTATGGTCATCCATTCATTGGACAGAAATTATCAAGCGTACCAGAGTTTGTTTGGAACCGGACCGAGACCACCTCTTCAGCTGGGTCTCGGTGCGGTTGTTTGGTCCACACTCAAGTGCAATTGCTGTATTCGCACCTGCCCAAAATATCCGCACCAAGGGGGGAAACGAACTTGAGTTTGATTCAGTTGAACCAAACAAGACAGGTGTGAATACACCCTTAGATAGCCATGATAGAGTTCACCTATTTTATAAGTTTTGAGGAGAATAAAATAAATTTTTTTTGATTCAGTATAATTATGCTGTGATAAAATTGTCATTTGGTCCTTAGTAATATGCCAGGGTAGTTGAAGGAGAAAAAAATGGTTCAAGGAATGAGAATAAATAAACATTTTTGCATATCATAATGACATTTTAACTCTTTCCCTGACAATGACAGAATTTTTCTGACTTTTCATGTTTTCAGTCTTGTGAAAATGATCAAACATGTTAGCGGTGGCTTGCAACTAAAAAACTGCTGGCGAGGAAAGAGTTAAAGGGGTACAAATAGGGGTATGCATATGCCTAACTAAACCAGGGGTTGTTAATTTTGGGCTTATTTCTCTAGTGAAACCTGGCAACACAAACATAGTCACCACGTTAAAGGCATGGTATTTGATTTGGTTCAAAAACATTTTTTGTTATGCTGGTTGAAAGTCTCTTCACATATTTATTTATATGTATTTATATTGTCTGTGGAAGGCGTAGGGACCATAAAATGTTCGTCAAATCTTCGTAATCTTCAGCCTATCGTAATCTTCGGTCCAAAGATTACGATAGGCTGTCCTAGCTGCCTGTCAAAGTATGTATTTGCATACCTCTGTGCACCCTGTTTGTGCAGGCGTGATACGTCATCAGGGTGTTCCATTACGAAACTGCAGACAGAGCGAGAATGGAAGGTATTATTATTGTATTACTATAATATTGTATGTATAATATTAATGTTTTCTCACCGGTGAATGAGACCTGAGGTAATCTGACAGCATTGCATTCACCGGTCCACCAAAACCATCTCTCTCTTTGTCACTGCAGCCTCTGGTCTGCCTGTGCATGCTCTTGTGTTTTGTAGGAGGTGTGGCTTTGCAGAGTGATTATGCAGGGAATTTGGGATCTTGTTTTCAAAGCTAGCTTGCTATTGCTAGCCTTTCCCTAATCGCCTACCCTACCTTTAAGACTGTGTCTTAAGAACTAGTTTGACTAACTAGCACAGGGGTGGTAAACGTCGGTCCTGGAGAGCCACAGTCCTGCAGAGTTTTAAAATTCACCTGCCTGTAGCTTTCTAGTAACCCTAAGGCCTTGATTAGCTTGTTCAGGTGTGTTTGATTAGGGCTAGAGTGAAACTCACAGTTAACCAAGTGTTTTTAGTCTTACTTTTCAGATTCAAATTAGATCAATCAACATTTTTATGTAAATGACATACATTAAAAAAAAGTTATGACCAGTCTTGCAGAAAAAAAAAATAGGTGTCTAACTTTTAAGAATTAAGGCTTAAGTTTATGCAACTGGCCTCTGGTTTGCAGGGGTGCTAAGCACCCTCAAACGAAAGCAAGGGCACTCTCAGTTGAGGCTGCAAAAGTAGAAAACTGGCAAAACAGATTTGGCAAACGCTCCAGTGCGAATTTGTTTTTGCGCTCAGGAGAGCTTCCAAGGTTTCTATTTACAACGTGTTTTTGCAGCGTTGAGCAATGTAGTCAATCACATATCTGTTGATTTCTTGAACGCAATGGCCAATCAGAGGTGTTTAATTTTAAGCATCCCCTCACGTTCGAAACCCCAGAGTTTTTTCAATGCTGAGTTCCGTAAGCTCACGGATCCTCTCATTATAAAAAAGGGTAGACGTGATCTAAATAATAGATTCATTAATTATAATGGAACTTTGTGAGATCGTGACATGATGATGTTCATCACAGTGCTGTATAATATTTCAATAGTTCTGTATAGTCATGTTTTGCATTTGATGTAAGTTGACAGTGGCCAGTAACACACCTCATGTATGCGAGTTCATCATTTGTGCTGTGGGGTATGCGTATGCGAATAATGACGGTAAAAATAACCATAGTTCTTAGCGGATAATCAGAATAATGAAAATTGCATGTAAACTGGAGTGAAGAGGTTTGTAATGTAAACATCTTACTGCGATTAAGTCCTTACTCTGATTATTGGAAATAATCGCATTATTGGTGCACATGTAAACGTAGTCAGTGAGAAGCTATCAGAAACTATCAGACCTCTTCAGTCTAGGTACAGCGCTCACTGTTAAAACTAATATGTAAACAGGAAGTTTACATCTACAGTTTCTTAAGTTGCCACAAATGATTTTCAATTGATTAAACATTTTACAAACGACGAAGATGAGGATTAAACCAGTCAGGGGCTGAAATGATTTATGCTTCCACACTGCTGGAGAACTTGAGTTATCGATCACACAGATGTCCCAATAGTGATAAATGAGCTAATCATCAAACAATCACATTAGCAGACACGTGGCGTGAGGGAATTAGGTGATTGGGAAAAACACTGATTGCTCTATTAGCATATTTCAGACATTTAGTGAGATTTAGTGTGTGTAATATACACAGTTTACACTTTTAACCTCTCTATTTGTTGTCCTTTATCTACAATAAATAAACAGCACAATGCAGTACACCAGCTTTCAGATAACAATGTTGTTTAGGGCTTTTCTTGTGATAAAATGTGCTATCAGTGGTGGGGAAAACACATCACAGTCCTAATGGACACCCCAAATGGAGTCTTTATCAGCTGACTTCATCTGACAGCTGATATTCATGGTGCTGCCACCTGGTCAGTAAATGAAAACAATAAATTGTAGGAAAATAAGTAAGGCTGCGTATAGTGAGTCACAGTATTTTGTTTGTGCACTCTTTCCTACTGATTTGTTGAGATCCTTACAAAAGATTGTGCAATAAATGCAAATGAAGCTCGGTCAGGAATACATAAACACAAGCAAGCACTTTAATTATCATCATAATTATCATAATGATTACTAATCACCATCATACACATTCAAATATTTACAGTCGCATTAGTTTTATTCTGTTCTACATTATATCAGGTAACACAATATAAAGGCTCAGACTTTTTCTGCTTAGTATGGCTTGCTTTCAGAATATTGTCTTCAAATACTAGTATAAGTCATGTCTCATAAAACATGCACACCCATTTAATCAGGAAGCATTATGACAACAAAATACATTATCTTTAAACGCACAGAATATATAATGAGAATGTAAGTGATCAGAGATCAATCACAACACACTGGGCTAACTAACCAATCAGAGCCCATCGCCTATTTCTGAGGGCGGGGCTTCATAAAAGAAGGAAATGATCAGTGCGTTTTTCAGAGAAGGGACAGAGCGGTGTGGAATAAAGGAAAATTATGTGTAAAATAATGCGTTTAAAAAAAAAACTAAGCATTAACACATGTTACACTGCACCCCATAAACACAAACAATCCTAGAAAAAAAAAACCAGTGAACCACCTCTTTAAATGGCAGCAATGGCAAAAAGATTATATAAATGTGTTGCTTTCTTTCAGCTCATCTAATCAGAATTTAGAGTCAAAAGAATCATTGCACTATTGGTGTAATAATCAAAACATTTAATTCACAGTTACTTATATTTTGTCTAACATTATTCACACATTATTCATTATTCAACCTGTTTTGTTCTACCTCAAAATCTTTTCTAACAAAATGTTTATATAATTCTTTAATTATATAAAGCGCATCTTAAGCGCATTGTTCCTAAATTATAGATATAGTAATAAACTGTTTAAACCAGTATGTAACGCACTGATAAACAGTTGCCCATGATTTATTATGTTACCTTTGCAATCCGTAATGATTCTGTAATGCTAAAAGTGTTGAACATCACTGCAAACGTAATGAGAAAACCTGAAATGGTCTTTCTGTCTCTGTGTGCTGCTGGCTGCATCTGCTGTAGGTCTGATCTGAACTGCACACAGGCTTTCAGTAAAGCTGACCGACACTTCCGTTCAGAAACAGACACAGAAATGCCACTGGCCACATCTACATAGACATACAGTGTGCAAGTAAGACGGCAGGAATTCCCCTAAAGTAGATACAGATAGGTCATCTTGGGTGGAAGGGTGTCAGAACTTTCCTGTACTGTATAATATGCAAGTGAATTACTCTTTTTCCAAATTTAAATGGTTGTAATTCATGAATGCTTCATAAAACTCTTCTTAAAGAAGACAATCAGTATGTTATTGCAGTATGTAAACTTAAATTTCTGTAATTTAAGTTTACGGTAAAAAATTTTTTACTGAATGCTTAAATTATTAATTTATATAAAATAAATATTTTACAAAATATTTTGGAATCTAAAACTGCTATAAAATCAAAGCCATGTCTAACTAAGTTTTGTTCCACATTTGAAGTTGATATCACAAAAAAAATGAGGTTCCTGTGAGATTTTGTTTAGGCACTATACAAAAAATAGACACCGGATGACATCCATTAAATTTTTTTTTATGCATTTTCCTGTCACTAATTAATAAATGTGTCACAGCATTACTTCTATCACAAAATAAACACCAAATATGGAACTTTGAGACTCAGGCCTTCCCAACAATATGTGTTTTGTCAAGATAAATTGTGATGATGAAATATTGTAGTACATTTTATAAAATGACACTTGACACCACCCACTTGGGGGAGGATCCCGCTAAAGGGACTTAAAGCACTATTTCCATGGTAACACAATGTCCGATTTTTGAGTGTTTAAGCTTTCGGGTGATCTAATTTGGTATGATTACTAAAATATGTGATAGAAAGCTAGCAGGATGGGGTTAAATGACATTCTACAATGCATTATAACGGCATTATGCATCCTCATGGCTAAAAGAGCACTGTTGTAAGTATTTGAAATGTCCTGCTTCTGCAGCTAAAACATATTTCTGACAGTCCAATGTTCCTGATGTACAGACAGTGTAAATAGTGCAACTCCTCATTTCTTTAAAGCTGTTACTCTGAGGGGTTCAACAGATTTTTGACATAAACTGATTAAAATATATAGTATATAATATATCTCTGATATATACAATAGTTAGAGCCTGTAGGGAAATGATAATGATAATTTTAGAGCAAATGTATTGCACTGACCAAAACAATATGTTGTGTGTATAGCAATAGCACATATGTACTCATAAATCAGTCTATATGTCTATAGTTTAGTTATATACTATAGATTATAATTTATTTTTATGGGTGAGCATATATTAAATTATTATGGAAAAGAAGAGAGAGCAGGACTGATTAGCTCAATGTAAAATATTTTTGTTTTCAGGCCTCTGGTGTAATTTAATCATTTTACATGGCAATGGTAAATTTTCCTGGCTTCTTGTAAAACATCTCATGTAAGACAAGAGAAGATTAATTGCATCTGAGCGGTGTTTTTGCCTGCTCCCCATGACCAGCTCAGCCTCGGGAGATGGAAGAGAAAACAGTGTGAATGTGTATACGTCTTGGCATGCAGGCCAATCATCTCATCAATTGCAATGATGGTGCCATGGCACACTCTGAAAAAATCTACCATGGTAATTCTGAAGAAAATATTATTCAATAATAATGAATAATTCTGCCTCTGTGAACTTAACATCTCAAAATTATTATATTTCTTCACAACATTCTTAAAAATATCTCATAATGTTATGCTGGCAGTTTAGAGATGTTGTTGTAAGTGAAAGAAAGGTTGGCATTGATCATTGTAGCACTGTGCAATACACATCTCAGCAAAATTGGAGTTCCAGTTTTCCACATGAGTCTCCAAGTTGGAAACCTCTGTATGCTATTCTATGGAACTTTTCCAAGTAGGAAGTTGGAAATCCTTTCTGAAAACATCCTTTCTTTTGCAGCAGCAGCTGCTGCTTTTACTTCATTTCTCCAAATTATCTGCATAAACTAAATTACAATTCAGAAACAAGAGTGCAAATTTTTTTTTTTCAGAACCATAAGGATCTCATCTGGTTGCCTCAGACACCAAATAAATTCTCCAAATGCATGCATGAAAAAGGGCAGCTGAATCAGAGGTAATGATACTGAATAAACATAACAGTTATGATTTGATTATTTCAAAAGGATCTTTTGAATGAGAATCTTTTGAGTGTTTACAAATGTTCACAAACTCATCTTTATTTTTTATATTATTATTTTTTAATCATGGGTGACTCTCCTGAATTGTTTTTCTGCTGTTTTTACACGTGAAATGTATGAAGCCCGTTTCCGACACTGAATAAAAAATAAAAGAGGTAATTGCGACTTTTTATCTCACAATTCTGACTTTTTTTCTCAGAATTGCGTGGTATAAACTCCCAATTGCGAATTAAGTCAGAACTGCGAGATATAAACTCGCAATTGCCAGAAAAAAAGTCAGAATTGCGAGTTTTTATCTCGCAATTGTGACTTTATAACTCACAATTGTGAGTTTATATCACGCAATTCTGAGAAAAAAAGTCAGAATTCTGACTTTATATCTCGCAATTCTGACTTTATAACTGGCAATTGCGAGTTTATATCTCACAATTCTGTGAAAAAAGTCTGAATTGTGAGATAAAAAGTCGCAATTTTTAAAAAAGTAATGTCATGACATATACGTATGGTTGTAGGGACATTTTACTGTGTGCATTACATTGCAAAAACACACTAACAGCACATTTAATTTCCAATTTCTGAAAGTGGTGAAGCATCACAGACTTATGTAAGTTGTCTGCTTTGAACGTCTGTTGACCCTGCTATGAGCACAAGCACTGAGTGCATTTTGCTGAACACTTCTGACAAATGAATTGACTCATGGTTTATTATGTGCTATTCTTATATCCATTATTGCTAGGAAATGTCTCTGAATTTCAGGTTATTGTTCTGCATATAATGAGATGACATATTCAATAATTCTCTCTCTTTCCCAGTGATATTAAGCGGCTAGAAGACAAGTAAAAAAAAAAAAAAAAATCAACCAATTTCAGTCCACTATACTTTTAAAATAGAATGTGAATTTCCTGTTAATAATGCTGTTCCGGAGCACTTGAAATTAATTTAACATCCAAAAACATTCACACAAATGCATCTGAATAAACATCCAAGTCATTTTACCCTTATTTTGTTATCTGGGGGGCATTATAACACTCTGGTTCTCTGTGTTCACATCCACTAATGTTGGTTTTGCCTCAGGTAATCAAACATGGTGTTAACCATGTAGTTTCCAAATGTCCTGCTTTATTCACCACCTGCACTAGACAGGTGGTGAATATTATAATTGCGTCTTTATTATAATTTTTTTGCCATATTTTCATTTTTTCCCCCTCTCTCTCAGGGGCTGTCTAACTGTCTTGGGAAGTCTTGGCCTAATGTTTAGAGAGTCGGACTGTGTGTGTGTGCATTTAGGATGGGTTAAATGCAGAGCACTAATTCCTAGTAAGGGGCATTTACTTGGCCACATGTCACGTCACATCAGAAAGCTGTCAGCTTTATTTTTTCACAATAATAACTTATTTATCAACATAGGCTCATTGGAAGATCATGCCAGGAATAAAAGTTAGTGTTTTAATGTTTATTTTAGCTGAAAACCAGAGTGAATGTTATGTATAGGTATGTTTTGAAGTTTTGTAAAAACGTAGGTAACTAGGCAAATTTTCCTCCGGGTGTTCCCTGGCCATCCATCAAGGGCAGGGGTGTCCAAACCTGGCCAATGCCCTGCAGAGTTTAGCTCCATCCCTAATTAAACACACCTGAACCAGCAAATCAAGGGCTTCAGACTTAAAAGAAACTTCCAGGCAAGTGTGTTGAAGCTTTTTGGAGCTAAACTCTGCAGGATGTTGGCCCTCCAGGAGCAAGATTGGACACCCCTGATCCAAGGTGTTTCCCTGCCTATGACCTGAGATGCTGGGATAAGCACCATCATATAGAGCAGAGGTTCTCAACTCTGGCCTTCAAGATCCACTTTCCTTCAGAGTTTAGCTCCAACCTTGATCAAACTCACCTGCCTGTAACTTTCTACCCTGCATTCCATTCGGAAGGGCACATCCCTATGCCCTAATCCCTTCAAAGGGTTTACCCTCCAGAGTGAGAGCTTCGAAGGGTTGAAGGGTGTAGGGGACCAAACAACTGTTTCTTGAAGTGCCCTTCTGCGTCATAATCACGTGCCCACACGGAGGGCTGTCATCATGCAAAGAATCTGCGCAAAGGTTCATGGGAGCCCGAAGTGTCCATCAGTTGTACCCTTCGAAATCTTTCATTCTGAAGGGCCCTTTGAAGTGCCCAGTTTTGAGCACTTTGGTTTGGAACGTCCCTTCAATATGGCAGCCATGATTGTTTTCATTCTGAAGTACAAAAAAGCCTTCGGAGGGCGATATATCCTGTTTGGAACGCACCGCTAGTAATCCTGAAGACCTCGATTAGCTTGTTCAAGTGTGTTTGATTAGGGTTGCAGGAAAGTGGACCTTGAGGCCAGAGTTGAGAACCCCTGCTACAGAGGAAAAATGGTTTGGAAGATGGATGGATCTTTGGATGGCCTTCTACCTTTTTTTTTAACCAATCAGAAAAACTCTGCTATGGAATAATTTTGCAAATTCTAGTTTACTGAGTTTGAGTTTCTTGACACATCTTTGGAGGGTAGGGTTGTGGAGAGAGGGTATGTGGTTAGCAAAATTACTAAAGTTGATGGCCATATGTAAATATAATAACAGGACTAGTCTTTGTTCTTTTAGTACACACAAAATTTGACCTTGCTGGTGACACAGAGTCATAGGGGTTTCAATCGATTGTGCTAGAAATAAAGCTTTGCAAGTTACAACTTCTGGAGAGTAAGCATTGCGGCAAAAACCAGGGGATGGAAACAAAAACATTTCCAGTCCATTGTACATCCCTTGGAGTACAGTAAAATCAATACTCATAAAATAAAAAGAGGATCACTCAGCTGTGACCTGATGTCCTCAAGTGATTGTCCAAGAAGGAGACTATTGAGGCAGGAGGACACCAAGAGACCAATGATATTAGTGGCTAAAACTGGAGAGACTGTTAACAGGGTAATTCACAGTTTTATGGAGAGTGGCAAAGAGAGAGCCACTGCTGGAAAAAAATCTTGGCTACAGTTTGCAAGAAGGCATGTGGGAGACTCTGAAGCCAGATGGAAGAAGGTTTTATCGTCTGATTATACCAAAATTGTGGTTTTTGGCCATCAGACAGTGTTTGATGTAAGCCAAACACTGGACATGATCAAAAACACATGTGAAAGGTGCAGGGTAAACTATGTGGAACAACATAGAGTGAAAGCCTGAAAGAAAATGTAAGCACACTTTGTTGTTTCATTTTAACCACAGATTCCTTTTTACGTAAACAAAATCAGTAACTGAGGCACACAGCACTTTAAAATAGCATGAAGCCGGCAGGCTGAGTGAGCCATGTAGGTTTGAACACACACTGAGTCCTGTACTGTACCAGCTGGTCAGTGCGAGTAATCTCTATAATTAGATTATTCAACTCAATCACCAGCATCACACCAACCACGCAGATAGATTAAGGTGATGCAAATAGCCTATGTGGAATTAATCTCAAAAGCTCCTGTATGTTCCTTCACAGCTCTCTCAAACAGTGCATTTCTCTGCACAACAAGTCAAGAATGACTTTCAGAAACTTTTAATGTTCAAACAAGTTTATTGTTGCACTTTAATTTAGATAATGGATAAATCATAATGCACTGTTGCTTAATGCAAAAATAATTGAAGTCACATAATAAAAAAATATATTAGCTCTGGGATATTTTTTCTGTTTGCATAATTAAAGAAACGTTTCCAGTTACTTTTCTGATGTATGTACATTTATTAATTATTAATCATTAGATGTTAAACAACTCTACAAAAGCATTAGAAAGTGAAGGAAATACACACAATACATTAGTTAATTAAGTTAATTTAGAACACATTAGTAGTTATGGAATCATAAGGAGTTTCACGTTTTTCGCTCTGATTATAGTCACCCAATGATCCTATTAATGATTCTTTTAGTAATTTTGAGAAAGAACGATGATGTTTGGAATCCTATTTCAATAGAATAATAACAGTACCATTTTCTTCTCACATTTTCAGATATTTTGCATTCATCAGCTGTGCTGTTTGTTATGTTTCATAAACCTATACATTAGATTGAGTTTATCTGTAAAACATGTCACATGTATAGGAGAAAAACTGCATTAGCAAAAAAAAAAAAAAAATTGCAGACATTCCAGAAATATTAATGGAACAAAGTCTTGCGGAGGAATTTTTTTTTTTTTTTTTATAAAATAACATTCAAATCAACCAATAATATTCCTTTTAATAACTCTAACAATTACCTGAAGACTAAACTGAGCAAAAGGTCAAGCTGTAATCACATTTAACCCTATCCCTAAAATTAGAGGCAAGGTACTGTAGGATATCAGACCGAATCAGACAATCTAAGATTTGGTCAAAACATGGTTGAAACATGAGACGAATTCCACAGAGGCCCAAGACAACAGGATGTTCATAAATCAGATCCTGGCCCCAAGCCTGAACCAACTAGCAGCTTTGAGTAGCTCACAGCATTTAAACAAAAGAACACTTATTGACAATTCCAAGGAGATTGTAAATTTTAGGGCAAGTAATCGAGATTAAATGGTCAAAGAGATGACCGCATGACCACCACATGATAGTAACTACAGTCACCAGCGCTTTAGAATTGACATCCCCCACCTCACGACAAAGAACAGACTTTCAGAGATTCCTTACAGACCTCTTAATCTCTGGTCTTCATGTATTCACAGAATGGCACGGAAACTGCCTTTCCATGCACCTAAATGACACTAAAAGGACTCGAGCAACTAATCATTGCTATATGTATATAACTCCATATTATGTACTGTATGTAACCTACATGTGACTTATCAGGTCTTAATCATTTATTGTGTATGTATTTTTAATAACTATTGAATCGTTTAATGGTTCGTATTCAGGTTTGGTATGTGTGAGTTTGAGAATTCATGCTTGAAACGTTTATTCCAATCACTTCGTGGTCAAATGTATCATATTCTTGTTATAGTAATCATGTCCAAATATGTGTGTGAATGCGTGTGTTAGATTAGTTTATATGTCTTAGATTTATCCAGTAAAGCCTTATTTATATTGAAAAGAGAAGTATCTCGTGTTTTGTGCTCACAAGTTAATGTCTTAAACTGCCGATCTTGTTACTATGCTAATTAATAGTGTTTTCACTATATTTTGGACATAAATATCCATTGCAGAATTGATGTCATACGGCTCGTTCACTGAATCACTGGCCGTCTCAGTGATCAGCCGTAAAACAGTGATTCTGTCCAAATTCCCTTACATATTATTGGTGGAGTTCCCTTTAAAATCTTAAATGATTCCCTTTGAGCTAAATTGACCTGTTTCTCTTACAGTACAGTCTGTCAAATGTTCAGTTTTGTATTGGACACGCTTGGATAATATTTTTGTTTTGGACTTCTTACATTTTTGAAACACTCTTAACACGCCAGTATCACAGATAAATGTGGAACATCTAACTTTCTGGATGAATTCATGTTGTTGAGGCCAGTAGGGGGATAAAAACTCTGGCAACTAAATTGTTTTGTAAACCAACAGAAACACAGACTTTATAAGGGCCAATAACATTCACAGTAGAGCAATGAAGAGTTTAAAGACTATAACATTAGTTTGTTTGAAAGGTATGCAGTGATACAAGCTGAAATTGTCAGGCTGGACCAAAAGGTAGCGCTACATTTCATCTGCATATAGTGATGGGTGAAGCCATGTGCCCTTATGATTGGGCCCACTGAGGTTGTGTATATTTGTACGAGGAAGGAGCCAAGCACTTAACACTGAGGCATCCAGTGGTTAGCTGATTTGACTCTGATATCCATCCTCGCTAGGAAACCTTGAAGGATTTGCCCATGACTGGCCCAGATCGGCAAATGGAAGAATTAAGTACAATTTATTTTATTGTCTGATGCAGAAAAGATTTCGTTCATATTCTTCCTAGTAAAGCATGTTAAACATTCTAAAACATGATTGACTGTAGTTTCTTATTGTAGTTAAAGTATGTAGGCAATTTACAATATCTACCCGTGTGTGATACTGCAAACTGTTTGTCTTCATTCCTCACAAAAATGTATGAAGTATGATGTTTTGTGAAAGAAAATCTGCTTAAACACAACCCAAGTTTTTGGTAGGAGAAAGATTGAAGGTTAGGTGGTGTTTGAGTTGTGCATAAGACAAGAAAGAAATGTCTCAATGTGTGCAAGTGTGGGTAAGAGTGTTGAAAAGATAATCTGGTTGGAAAGAACTTTAGAGGCATCAGACTCCATAACAGGAAAGGAGGATAACAGAGGATTGCTTGTGGGTGGTGGAGCTAGGTGGTGGATTAAGAGATGTACTTTGGCAGTATTTTTAATCAACATTAAAATTACATAAGTATACTGAATATACCATTAAATACATTATATCTAAGGTCAGTATTTTAAGCAAGTGTCTTTCAATTATTATGCATTTATCATGCATGCATTACGATTTTTAAGTAATTATTAAAATGCAGTTAAAAATTGCTTTAGATTAGTATAGCACAGGGGTGCCCAAACTCGGTCCTGGAGGACCGGTGTCCTGCAGAGTTTAGCTCCAAACCTAATCAAACACACCTGAACCAGCTAATCAAGCTCTTACTAGGCATGCTAGAAACTTCCCGGCAAGTGTGTTGAGGCAAGTTGGAGCTAAACTCTGCAGGACACCGGCCCTCCTGGACCGAGTTTGGGCACCCCTGGTATAGCATGTCACACTGCAAGACATCAACTTACCAAAAGTATTCCATGTCAACTACTCACTTACCTATTCAGTAGGGACAGGACTTGAAAACAAAAGGATTGCATGTTTACTATTGTAGCATGATGTTTTCAGTACATTTTTGAAAACATATAAATTTTTTTATGCTTGTGTGTAGAGCATGTTCCTGTTGCAACATGAATCATTACTGCTAAGTCCTAACTCAAGCCAATGGCTCCCAAATTTTTTCTCAAGGGGGCATTTTTTTCTTTTCTTTTATTTAACGCCGGCTCGCTTCCCCCGTCTGCGCGTCCTGAAGCGTTTGATCAGCGCCACAGCTCCCCCGACAACAATGTCCAGCAAAACATCAGAATAGTCGAAAACTGTTAGAAACCAGCACAGCAGTTTTACTGTTAGAAACCAGCACAGCAGTACCGCAAGTTTTGTCTGAGGAGGGAACTCAGGTTGCATTTACACTGCAAGTCTTAAGATTACTTACAACAGAACAGCAATGCATTTTATGGACGACCGTTTCGTGAACCTAGGAGAGGAGGTAATTCTGACTTTGCTATGACAGTCTGGCGCTTCTGAATCAGCTACTGTTTTGTTATTAG
>NW_015505443.1:423413-425482 GCF_001515645.1 Sinocyclocheilus grahami | reverse complement strand
GACTGTTTTGTGATTAGAGTTAGTGTGTGTGTGTGTGTGTGTGTGTGTGTGTGTGTGTGTGTGCGTGCGTGCGTGCGTGTGTGTGAGAGAGAGAGAGAGCGAGAGAGAGGGTCACAGTGGAGTCAGCTGTCTTAACCGTGGCTTGTGTACTGCAAACACATACCAGCTTCATCACTGTGTCTGTCACGCGACTCTGTTCCCCTTTCAGGCTTGAACTGATGATTAAACTAATGACATTATTTACTCAGTGTCTTTACATTTATTTTGAAAGATGAAGCTCGCGATTATGGTAAGGGGCGTTACATTTCCGACGAGTGCTTGCGGTGTTCGGCCAATCACAATGCACTGGGTCAGCTGGCCAATCAGAGCAGACGGCGCTTGTCGGAAGGAGGGACTTTGTAGAAAACTAAATGTTTGAGAGAGGCGGGGCATAAAGGACCTACAATAATGTACATTATTTGAAAAATAATGTGTTTTTTGAACATTAAAGCATGTCAATATTCTGTTACACCAAATACACAAAATAATGATCTTTAAAAAAGCATCATATGACCCCTTTAATGCATAGATCCGATCTTTTGACCATATCTGAATTTTTGGCCTGCCTGTTTACATTCACTTTAGACACGACTGGTATCCGATATCTGTAGGCCTATCTGTGTTATTGCTTTACTATGCACATGGTAGACCTTCGGGTTTTGAATGGCCGTGCTATTAAAATTTATATAATTCACGTCGAGTGGCCATTATTATTTGCCAGCATGGACAACGGCTGTCATGGATGTTTTGCAGCACAAAATCTGAACTGAACGGACTGAACGGATAAATAACGGAAAATATGCTATTTTATCTACAGCTCATTAGAGCAGTGCTTAATTTGTAAATGAAACATTGCCAGATCCAAATCAGCAGTTAAAAGGCGACGTGACCGACACTGACAATACAACTTCAGTTTTCCCGGAACATGCAATGACGTCACTAAAAGGTGATGACACAGCTATAAGAGAATCGTTCAGAATTCCTCTTCAGGAACTCGAGCTGCATCGGAAAATGCTAGGAGAACGCCCTTCAGCGTGACGGGCTCTGAAACTCGTGTGTAATCAGACCAATAGATGGGCGAGACGTCACGGCGGGTGACGTAATGACCAGGAAGCTATAAAAGCACGTGCGGTGAGACCAACGCCGGCTTTTTGTCATTCAGCAAGCGCTCTGTGTGTGTGTCAGTCTGATCTGTTTGTGAGTCTTATTTAGTGTTGTCTGTCACGAAATCTAAAGCAAGACAAAACCAGACACTAAGGTGAGGGCAGACAGCGTTCAGGCTGTGTGTTCTTCCCTGCCCGCGTTACTTTACGGCTGGGGATACACACAGTTTGTTTGTTGTCTGCTTGAGAGCAAGCACGCAGAGTCAGCTCTCGGAAAAAAAGGGAGCTGACGGCCGTTTTGGTAGCATTTGTTACTGCCTTGCTTCGCTCTCAGAGGGCTGTCTTTGAGGAGAGAGCCTTCACTAGAGTTTCTCGCGGTGCCGGCCCCGCTTTCGCCCGAGGCGGAGCAGCAGCTGTGCTTGTGGGTTTTGCTTATGGATCTGCTAATCACCAGATCCGGCACCCGCTCTCGGGGTTTCGGAAGCCTGCGCTGCGGTCCTTCCCACCGGGGAGAGGGCGCAACGCTCCGCCAGTCTTTCTCCGAGGAGATTGATACGGAGGGCGTCAAAGAGCTCGCCAGATGCACAAACATCAGTTACACAAACATATTATGCCTGATATTATAATGAGCAGCATTAATAAGGAGCGGAGCTCGCGCAGTCAGGGCGGATTGTGTTTTTATCCCCCGCTGTTAAGCACTCCGCTCTCGCCAGGCACGCTCCGAGGAGTGTGTCCGTGCCTGTGATCTTGCGATTGCCGTCCCGCTGCTGCTGAGGCACGGCAGCGACTGAGTTCGTGGGAATCGCATATGATCTGATGGACGGGTGGGGACGGCTCGTCCTATCTCCACCCATGCTCCTTAGATCTAGAGCTCGTTCTCGAGGCTTGGAAGCCCGCGCCGCGGTTCTTCCCCCCCTGAGGGAGAGC
>NW_015505443.1:422270-423075 GCF_001515645.1 Sinocyclocheilus grahami | reverse complement strand
ATTACACCAGAGATCAGTCTCGAGAGACTGATTCCCTTAGTAGACTATTTGGTAGCGTGGAAACTACTGCCAAACGTGTCTCAGTGGGTCCTGCACACTGTAGTGAGGCTCTGGTAATGGAACAGAAGTAGATGCTCTCTGAGGATGGAGGCCATCGAGGTGGTCCCTCCTCGTGCAGCAGAGGCCGGTACTTCACCATTCCGAGGAAGGATGAGGGTCCTTCCTCATCATAGGGAGTTCCTGAGGTTGTTTTTGGGGGCAAAAGCCTACCAACACCGGTTCTTCCTTTGGCCTTGCACTCTCACCCCACACCCCACTCACGACTCAACCACATTGACGATGGGTTGATATTAGCTCGTTCAGAGCACGTGGTGGTTCGACATCGAGATGTCATTCTCGCCCACATGAGAGAGCTGGGGTTAAGACTAAACGCCAAGAAGAGTGTACTTTCTCCATTCCGAGAACCACTTATCTAGGCGTGGTGTGGGATTCGACCACGATGCAGGCACGTATGTCCCCTGCTCGGATCGAGTCGATCCTTACCGCAGTCGTGAGAATAAGAGAAGGCCGATCACTCACTGTCAAGCAGTTTCAGAGACTGCTGGGTCTGATGGCAGCTGCGTCCAACGTGATACCTATTGGCCTGCTGTACATGAGACCCCTACAGTGGTGGCTCAAGACCAGGGTGTTCTCCCCGAGGGGAAACCCGCTTCGCATGATCAAGGTCACGCGGCGATGCCTACATGCCTTGGACATGTGGAGGAAACCTTGGTTCTTGTCTCAGGGCCCGGTGCTGGGAGCTCCT
>NW_015505443.1:419054-420705 GCF_001515645.1 Sinocyclocheilus grahami | reverse complement strand
GGCCGAGGCTTCATCTGTACGCCTTTCCCCCGATCGCTCTGCTCCCGGGAGTTCTGGAGAGAGTGTGCCGGGACGGGTAGCCCCGTTCTGGCTGGGCCGAGTATGGTTCTCGGACCTGATTTCTCTCCTCGACGGCGCTCCGTGGGAGATTCTCGTCAGGAGAGATCTCCTCTCACAGGTGGAGGGTATGATCATCCACCCCCGCCCGGAGCTGTGGAAATTGTGGGTGTGGCCCCTGAGGGGGCACAACTCGTAGCTTCCGGTCTCTCAACCGAGGTTGTTGAGACCATCCTCCAATCCAGAGCTCCCTCCACCAGGAAACTGTACGCCTTGAAGTGGAAACTTTTCACTTCTTGGTGTGGAGACCGCCAGCTCGACCCAGTTAACTGCCCGGTTGGTACAGTGCTGGAGTTCTTGCAGGCCTGTTTCTCCACAGGGTTGCCCGCTCCACCCTGAAGGTCTACGTGGCGGCTATTGCCGCCTACCACGCCCCTCTTGGTGGCCAATCAGTGGGCAGACACCCCCTAGTTACACGTTTCCTCCGCGGTGCGCTGAGGTTGAAGCCTCTGGTACGATCTCGTGTCCCCACGTGGGACCTGGTGGTGGTGCTAGAGGCTCTCTGTAGGCCTCCCTTCGAGCCTATTGGGGAGATATCTGATCGCCTCCTTACTATGAAAACTACCTTCCTTCGGGCGATATCTTCCCTCAAGAGAGTGGGGATCTGCAGGCCCTTTCAAAAAGTGGCCCTGTCTTATTTTGACTTTGCGCCCGGTCTGGCCAAAGCGTTTCTGTTCCCGCGAGCGGGATATGTTTCTAAGGTCCCCTCCTCTACACCGCGGCCTGTCGTGCTCCAGGCCTTCAGTCCTCCTCCCTTTGGGGATCCAGACCAGCAGAGGCTAAACTGTATGTGTCCGGTGCGAGCACTGGATGCATACGTCCACAGAGCTGCCCTGTGGAAGAGGGCGGACCAGTTGCTTGTTTGCTACGGTCCCCCTAAGAGAGGTCTTCCAGCAACTAAACAGAGCCTCAGTCGGTGGATAGTGGATGCCATCGTCATCTGTTATGAGACCTCTGATCTCCCCTCGCTGTTAGGGGTCAAGGCTCACTCGACTTGAAGTGTGGCAGCCTCTAAGGCATTTTTAGCGGGTGTGCCTATGCAGGACATCTGCAACGCTGCGGGTTGATCCACGCCCCTTACCTTTGTGAGGTTATACGGTCCAGACATGCGAGCCACTCCTGGCTCTTCTGTTCTCTTGCCCTAGCTGTGCAGGCTTCCACACTAGGCAGAGACTTGTAAGTCTGGCGGCGTGGGGAAATCTCGTTCGCCTAGCGTTTTCCGACGCAGCTCGAGTTCCTGAAGAGGAACGTCTCAGGTTACGTATGTAACCCTAGTTCCTCGAGGTAACGAGACGCTGCGTCTTGGTTCCATACTTCCGGCGTCCCTGCCAGCGCTTGCTTCATTCCTGGAGCTGTCGTTGGTCTCACCCCACTAGCTTTTATAGCTTCCTGGTCATTCCGCCCCCTGCCGTGACGTCTCGCCCATCTATTGGTCTGATTACACACGAGTTTCAGAGCCCGTCACGCTGAAGGGCATTCCCCTAGCATTTTCCGACGCAGCGTCTCGTTCCCTCGAGGAACTAGGGTTACATAC
>NW_015505443.1:409912-418069 GCF_001515645.1 Sinocyclocheilus grahami | reverse complement strand
CGTCTCAGGTTACGTATGTAACCCTAGTTCCTCGAGGTAACGAGACGCTGCGTCTTGGTTCCATACTTCCGGCGTCCCTGCCAGCGCTTGCTTCATTCCTGGAGCTGGCGTTGGTCTCACCGCACTAGCTTTTATAGCTTCCTGGTCATTACGTCACCTGCCGTGACGTCTCGCCCATCTATTGGTCTGATTACACACGAGTTTCAGAGCCCGTCACGCTGAAGGGCATTCCCCTAGCATTTTCCGACGCAGCGTCTCGTTCCCTCGAGGAACTAGGGTTACATACGTAACCTGAGACGGTTTCTGCATGGACTATGCATGAACAATACAGCCTAGGTTTTCAAACCCTGGGTCAAAAAATGGGTCGCCATGATGATTTAAGGCAAATATATGCAAGTTACATTAAAAATAACAAAATTTGTTTCCATAAAAAATAAAATTCAATCATAATCTATATAGAAAAGGTATAAATATGCGAAATATATCTTACATACATAATTAACAGATATAAAACAAATGTGAGGTGCGGCGATCCGGAAACAAGTTCACAGAAAGGAAACCGAGAACTGAGATGACTTAATGCATTGTGTTGAATTACAAAAACACTTTTTATTGCGAGTGTGCAAAAATCTAAGTAAACATTTACCTTTAGTAATTTAGCAGACGCTTTTATCCAGAGCAACTTACAAATGAGGACAATGGAAGCAATCAAAATCTACAAAAGAGCAATGATACGCTAGTTCTAACGAGTCTCAGCTTAACGTAGTACACGAGGCAAGAGATTTTTTTAAATTATATAGGCCTAATAAATGAAAAGAAAACAGATAGAAAAAGAATAGAGCAAGCTAGTTAGAGGCCTTTTTTTACTTTTGTTAATTTTATACTAAATAAAAAGAAAATAAATATATAGAATACAAAAAGAATAGAGAAGCTAGTGTTAAGTTTTTTTTTTTTAAACACGGGTTGTCTTACTCTTATCGGTATGACCAAAAATGGAGTATTTAATGTGTCAGCTGTTTGATCGCGCCGGAGCCTCGCGCGCACACTCACACACACACACACACACACACACACACACACACACACACACACAGACAGGTTTGTTTTTATGGTTTATGGGGACTCTCCATAGGAGTAATGGTTTTTATACTATACAAACCGTATTTTCTATTGCCCTACACCAACCCTACCCCTAAACCTACCCCTTACAGGAAACTTTCTGCATTTTTAGATTTTCAAAGAAACTAATTCTGAATTATTTATAAGCCTTTTGAATTACGGGGACACTGAAAATGTCCTCATAAACCACATAAACATGCACACACCATGTGTTGGGTTTCAGTGTTTTATGGGGACATTTCATAGAAGTAATGGTTAAGGTTGAAGCTTTTCTGTATCTGGAATGCATGTGAAGACAGTTTGATTGGTAGGCCTATACATTTTCATACTGAGTTTGTGGTTGTATGAGTGTGATTGTTTGTTTGTGTATGTTTCATGCTAGTGCACATCTCTGGAGCATGATGCCTTTTGAATGAGTCTGAAAAAAGAAAGAAAAAAGAAAAGGAGATGGAGTCATAGACCTTCAATATTAGGTCTTTCCCTCAGGCTCAGAGCCGTGCTCTGCTTGCCTGAAACTTTTGATTCATTACCCCCTCACAAGGCTGTCACAGTCAGACTCTAATTCTGATCTGAGCGCTCAGCAAGCACAGATCAATAAGTCACCGCCTTCAGTCTCGATTTCCAGCTGTTCAGATTTGCTGCTCAGTCAGAGATAGAGTTGTCACTCATTATGTTCATTAGCAAAACTCAAATAGCATCTTACAATTAGGATACTTTGGTTTAGAACATTTCTGTGATAATATCTGTGACAGTGGTTCTGTGATAATGGGTTGCAGGTTTGTTCTGGGTTGAAGATAGCAAATAATGACATGCAACTAACCACAGAGTAATGTATAGTTTGGACAATCAAATAATTAGAGGACAAAATGATTCCCATGTTTTTTGCTGTGATTGTGTGACCAAACAAACTCATCTAATTCATCTGTCAAGTTGGATAGATTTGAGACTTACCATCATGCTTGAAACCCATATTAATAATGAATTTGAATGTTTGATTTTAAGAACATTTTTGCTACATTTGTAGACTAAACATTTTTAATACTTTGTTGGGTCGTCACTTGATGTTTAGTGTAAAATATAGGTCCTAAAACTTTGAGAATCTATGATACTATAGCTACTGGTTTGGTCAAGCAATCTGATTCTAAAGAGTAAAAATAAAGAAAAGGCCATCTGTGACAGTTTACAACATAATACGCCGTGTCCTTTTATCTTTTTATCCTTAACTGTGATCTAATTGAACTGCAACCCATAACATTTGCTTCCACTATTAGTTTATAGCAATGGTATACAGACCATTCAATTCCCATCATTAAACAAATCACATTTTAACATTTAATCTTTTTTTGTCACACCTCAAATGGTGTGTCCCACTGCCCATGTCATCCTTCATAGCAAGGATATGCTTGGATTGCTATGGACATAGACTAAGTACTTTTAGGATTAGGATATATCCCAACCCAAAAAAAGGTGTCATGGTTTGGCTGATTAGCATAGACTATTTAGCCCCTGCTGGTCAATATAATAACTACAGCATCTGGCAGCAAAAAGTATCTTTCTCGATTAATAGGCATTCAAAAGTAGCTGTAGGGATTTCTAAATATGAACAGACACTGATATCAGCCATCACGAGGTTTGCTAATCACCCAGCACATGAGTCCAATATTCTGGGCCGATTTCCTGTCAGCCTTGTCTCATCTACTCAGAGGAGTGATGACGAACTAATCCATTCAGGAGATAACACAGAGATCTTTTGTATCAAGGACTGAAAAGGTTCGTTCACAACATATAGAAACCCCGATGTCTTGTGACCACCAATGGATGGAACCATTATGTCCAAACCGGAAAAGGATGAGTAAATTAACTAGTGCCCTCAGGCCCGATCTAGACGTGACTAACACATGACTCCCATCACATCTGCTTCCTGAAACCCCAACGGATCCGCGTCCTTATGTTACAACAAAAGAAACAGAATCTTGCATGACGATTTAAAAAGATAAATCGTTTAAAAAGTAGTGAAAATGTATCCACTGCATGTGTTATGCCGTATATAAATATGTGTGTTGTTTTATTGAAACCATGATATTTTAATATGCCTTATAACTCGTTTTAGAAGACAAAGCATTTAATATGCGTATAAGAGATGTGAAGTTTAATATCGGGTGAAAGCTTGTCTTATTCGCTGAACATTGGTGTTAGTGAAACTTTTATATTTTGTATCATTCTCTGGTGATAATACTTTTATCAGAAGTTATTTAAAACTTCCAGAAATACGCCCCACGGAGCATGTGACTTGTGCATGAGAAAAAGGAACCCCACAGGGCGTGGCTAAGTCCTGCAACAGCGTCCGATTGGAAGATCGCGTCGTGGGGCGGACCTAAGGACAGCCTGCTTAAAATGGACACCAGGCTCTCAAGCTCGCTGGCTTGCTCTCTCTCTAAAGAACTTTGGCTTTCACCTTGGTGAGCGCGACAAAGCGCCCCCACACCGTAACATCGCACAAGCGAGACCATCTAAGAACTCAAACACTTCAGTTGAAGCTTTGTAACTCTGCAGAACGCAAAGTCTTGCAAACTCAGGCTTTTAGCAGGACTGCTGAAGCCTCTTCCATAATCCGGCAACCAACCAATCCCACGAGGGCTTTTCCAAAAGAACGTCATTCAAACGTCATCCCGACGTCACCGCAACAGCCAATCAGCGAAGGAATTTCACTCCAGCAGCCATCCAGTAGCCACGAGGAACAACTCAGCTTTTCAGCTATCAACCAAGCAGAACGCAAGTAAACGAACAAAATCTTATCTCTGCTGAACTGGTGTAGAGCTACTTTAAGCAGTAAACATAAGCTAAAATTCTCTGCTTTGTGAATTATCTCAGGTGAATTTAAATCACTTGTGAAAACGACTTAGAACTTTGAACGTCATGCAACTCCGTAAACTCTCATTCTAAGAAACTGTACATGTGTGTGTGTGTGTTTGTGTGTTTTAGCTTAGTTTTGATGTAATTTAGAGTAGCCAATAAAATTCATGTTTCATTTATGAAGAAGTATTGTCTGGTGTCATATAATTTTAATGTTAAAACCTTGCCAAAAGGATCCTTGCTACCTAGCTCATAGCTTACTTATAATAATTACTATAATAGCTTACTTATAAAATTGTATTGACCGTGGCCAGGAAAATACATATTCCATTTGTTAAAATATACTGAGGTCACGGTTCCAGGTTCTGGAACAGATGGATTTTGTTTACGCTCTTATATTTGTATCTATGGCAGCTATTGATATGTAGTGGATTGTTGGAGAGATGCCATTGGAGGGCGGGATGGGGTTTGCACGTCCTCCCCACCCCGAGGGCTGTGAAAGCGCAACAGGCCCTAAGCTGAAACAAGCAAAATGTTGAGGAAGGCAGGAAGGAAGTGCTTAGAGCACAAATGAATGCCTGGGAATCCTTTCTGCATTCTAGCTTTGTTCATGAATCTATTTGTCATCTTTTTTCAGTGGTGGCTCGTCGAGGGAGACAGGGGAGGCACAGCTTCCCCATAATTTTGAGGTGAAAATGGGAAGAGGACGATTTAATGTTAATAAAATTAACCTAGGCCTCATTAGGCCTCAGCTCACTCTAGCCCGGCCTCAGCTCAATCTATCACGCTAGGTCGCTGTGTTTTTCGTTGTGAAAGCGAAACTACTTTGTTTGGTCTTCCAAAAGAGGACATGACTACAAATCAGTGGTTAAGTTGTATTTACAACACTGCTCCAGAACAGTTTAACCCAAATATCCAGATGTGTGCAGCACATTTTATGGAGGACTGTTTACTGATCCTGGGAGAGTAACGTAGACTACAATGCCGGCAGTTCTGACTCACGTAAATACGTTTTCATTTAAAGGATTTGCCACTGATGATTCAAACGCGAGTTTTGGGCAGTAGAGTAGCACTTGTTGTTTGTCATTTCTCTGATCACAAATGCAGACAGAGTTTTATGTTTACGCGGCACGATGCAATGCAATGCAACGCGTAAAAAGACAGTATAAGTCATTATAATCAGTAATTATGTCCCCCCTGGATGCAGCAAATGCCTCGTTTGTAATGGGCTTTAATGTTTTTGTCTTGTCGCTCCGGCTGGACATGGCATCAACAGTATGTGAGGGGCGTAACATTTCTGTCTCATGCTTGAGGTATTCGGCCAATCACAATGCATTGGATAGCTGGCCAATCACAACACACCTCGCTTTTTCAGACCGATGAGCTTTGTAAAAATCGACGCGTTTCAGAAAGGTGGGGCATAGAGGAGAAACGATAATGTACAGTATGTGGAAAATAATGTGTTTTTTTAGCAGCATCATATGACCCCTTTAAAGGAACACCCAAAATTGAAAAATCTCTTAATTTACTTACCATCATGTTGTTGCAAATCTGTATGGTTTAGTTTCTCCTGTGGAAGTCAAAAGAAGATATTTTTAATAATGTCTTTGAGCCAAATGCATAAACATAGCCACTATGTTAAGACTGTGTCTTAAGAAGTTTGACCAAGTAGGGGTAATCAGTCCTACTTTTCAGATTCAAATTTACATTTACATTTACATTTAGTCATTTTGCAGATGCTTTTATCCAAAGCGACTTACAATTGGGGGATTACAAATTAGACTGAGCTAATAGAAATACTGACCAGAAATACTGACCAGAAAAAAAAGACTAATATGTAAAAGACTAGTCTAAGCAGTTAAACTGGTTGCTTTTGAACATATTACATATAGCTTTCAAGCTTCAAATTGATGTAAAACCCCCACAAATATATAATGTAATCCAATACAACTTGGGAACTATATTCTAAGTCTTTTAAAGCTCACGCAATAGCTTTTTAGGATAAACCACCAAAATGTCACTATTTACCAAAAATCTTTACATCCAGTTCCCCTTCAGGAACTCGAGCTGCGTCGAGATTCGCTTTGGGAACGCCCTTGCGTGACTGCGTTCTGAAGCACGTGTCAAATCAGTCCAATGGAGCAGCGAGACGTCACGAGCGGGGTGACGTAAGCACCAGAAAGTATAAAAGCACATCCGCAAACCAGCAAACCAGCAAACCAGCAAACCAGCTTCTGCTCTTCAGTAGCGATCTGTGTATGTGTCTGTCTATTTACTGTTGTCCGTCCGCACAAGCATATATATAAACAATCATGAAAAAGTCTATGGCAAGCGAACGGCATTACAAATGCTGTGTTCCTCCCTGCCCACAATATCTGGCGGCAGGGGATACACATGATTTGTGTGTCATTTGTTTGGGAGCGGAGCATGCACGGTCAGCTCTTGAGGGGGCTGATTGTCATGACTGCGAGCTGCTCTCGCTGTGCATGCTCCGCTCTCGCCTGGCCGTGTTTGATGAGAGCGGCCAGGCTCGCGATCCCATGTGCAGCGGTCCCGCTGTTGCCGAGGCACAGCGCAGACTGTTGTCGTGGGGATCGCAAGTGGATTTAGTGGAGGGATCCGAGACAGGCTCGTCCTTTTCTTGGTCCTCACCCGCTAGATCCGCGGCTCTCTCTCAGGGTTCGGAAGCCCGCGCTGCGGTTTCTTCCCCCCGGAGAGAGAGTCAGGCACTTCATCTATCTTCCTCCGAGGAGGTAGAGGTGATGAGTGTCGAGACAGAGGAGACTGTGGACTCGCTACCGCAGTCCCTCACGTATGAGGAGCTCGTGGAGGCTGTGACTCGTGCTGTAGCCAAATTAAATACCGAGTGGCCAGCCGAAAAACAGGATGCTTGTCCTAAAAGCAAATTAGACGAGCGTTTCCTGAGGGCGTGGTCACAGCCTTCACGACGGGGCCTTCCGTTTTTTCCCGATCTCCATGCCGAGGTGTCAAGATCGTGGGAAAAACCGTATTCTTCCCGTATCTATAGCCCAACAGTGTCTAATTATTCCAATATCGTGGGGCTGAATGAGAAGGGATATGGGGCGATGCCAGTGGTGGAGCAGACACTCGCGAGCTATCTCTCCCCATCCTCAGCATCGTCCCTGAAGGCCCCAAAGCTTCCCACCAGGCCTGTTAAGCTAACATCTAGTCTGGTTGGGAAAGCTTATACTGTGGCAGGTCAGGCTGGCGCGTGCTTGTAACACCATGCTGACCTGCTCAAGCACCTGGATGACAGGGAGGAGGGGGAATCCGACGTGGTAGCTGAACTGCGTCGGGCCACAGATTTGTCCCTCCGAGCAACCAAAGAAACGGCCAGAGCTATCGGCCGTTCAATGGCAGCAATGGTGGCCACGGAGCGGCATCTGTGGTTGAATCTGTCCGATATGCAAGATAAGGACAGATTCTTCCTCCTAGATGCCCCGCTTTCGCCCTCTGGCCTTTTCGGCGACGCAGTCAACACTGGCGTCGAGAGGTTTCAGGAGGCGAAAAAGCAAGCGGCGGCGTTTCAACGATTCCTCCCTCGTCGCCCCCAGGCCCATGGGGCTGCTGAGCGGGAGCAGCCCCAGCCATCAAGCTCCTCATACCGCCAGTCACAAAGACAGAGCGTTGCAACCCGCACCCCTCCGCAAAAAGAACGGGGGTCGGGCCAACGGTCTCAGTCGGGGTCTTCTAGACCGAAGATGGATCTGCGGACCGTTATTTTGTCGAAGAGGACCTCGACTAAATGGTCCTGATGCCAACATCGTCAGGCCCCTGAGGGCAGCCCCAGCTGGGGAGGAAAGTATAACCCCTCAGTATACGGTGCCCAATCCTCCTCAGTGCCCTCACGGAGAGTCACTGATACCCCTGCCACCCTCGGTGCTTCAGGGCTCAGTGAGCTCCAGCGAGCGAAATTCCCAGCTGCCGCCCGGCGATGGTATGGCACGGGAGAGCTCGCCCCCTCGAGTGAGGGTGCTACAGCAGTCAGGCCGGTCGTTCCCTGCCGGTCATACGCTTCAGGGCACCGAACTGACTCCTCTAATAACACCAGAGGCCAGCCTCGAGAGGCTGGTTCCCTTAGTAGATTTTCTGGTAGCGTGGAAACTTCTACCAAATATCTCAAAATGGGTCCTGCAGATTGTAGAGAAAGGTTACAGAATCCAG